>NC_064645.1:430679430-430982460 GCF_023864345.2 Schistocerca serialis cubense
GCGCCCATACAAAGTTCCAATTCTTACACAGCCCAATTATTGTACACAGTCCAATCTAGCCACTATCACGAATGATGATGGTGAGGAAATGATGAGAACTACACAAACACCCAGTCCCCAGGTAGAGAAAATCCCCAACCCGGGCGGGAATCGCACCCGGGACCCCGTGATCCAGAGGCAGCCACGCTAGCCAGTTCACCACGAGCTGCGGACGCCATTAATTCTGCTGGCACTCCAAGGGCAACGTCGGTTTCCAGGTTATAATTTTAATGGTAATGTCCTTACTTTATGAGGTGTACGCACCTGACCACTCCATAGAATACAGTACGTGGTACAATGCTGTCAACTAAGCAACAAGTTATCTGTTATCTGGCTCGTGCTACGCTATTCTGGTGTGCTCAAAATAATAGTTCCGTAGGGTGCTAATAGATGTACGGAAACTATGCGCAAAGTGTATGTGCTACTTGCATTTCATTACACACCTTTTCTTTAACTTTGAATCGATAGTAAGCGTTCGCTACTAGATATCAGTAAATCCTAGTGCTGAACTTCCATAGGCTTTAACAGCAGTGCAACGCTCTTGCATATAACAATAATGATAGGGAAAACAATGATCAAGTGTAATTATAGCGTTATCTCTACTAAACTATAACGGTAGATTGCGAGCTATCTTTTAATGATGAATTATGGTAGACATCTACGGACATTAACTCAACTTCACAATAGGAAACGGTGCGATTGCCGTGCAGACTATGACATTACGATTACTCACTACATTTCTCTTGTCTTTAATGTTTAACTTTGCTATCTGTTCAACTCATGGCGTCATAAAACCCTGAAGCTGCCAAATTAGTAAAAGACCAATTAAAAGAAAAGACAAAAAACATAAAAGTTAGTTACAGGAATAAGAACTTTGCTTGTTTGCGACTTTTTACATTCGAGCAAATTACTTCAAGTGATCTCATTTACCATTAAAAGAATCTCACGAAAGATTTAAACAAGTATCCACATTCGAGACAGAAACAAGATTACAGTTTAACGTCACGTCGTTAACGAGGGAACGAGAGATGGACCACAACCTCGGATTCGACAAGGGTGAGGAGGAAATTCGGCGGTGCCCATTCAAAGGGACCATCGTGCCAGGAACGATTGAAGGGGAATCATGGAAAACCTAAATCTGGATTGCCACAGGGAGATTTGAACCGTTGTCCTACCGAATGCGAGTCCAGTGTGCCAACCACTGCGCCATCTCGGTCAGTTCCACACTCGAAGACGATTGCAAAGTGGTAAACGAAGCGAAAAGGTTAGATTATTCTCGATCAAGTAGATGTAGACGACCTTTTCTACAAGTGCTCACCTGTCACATACGATCTCTGTGTAGTAACTGCAAATGTGTGAGAAGATGCAATAGACACTGTAAAGTAAATAAGTACTGTACAACGGCAATCTTCATCATGGGTGCCAACGGCCTTGCCGCAGTGGTAACACCGGTTCCCGTCAGAACACCGAAGTTAAGCGCTGTCGGTCTGGGCTATACTTGGATGGGTGACCGTCCGATCTGCCGAGCACTGTTGGCAAGTGGGTTGTACTCAGCTCTTGTGAGGCAAACTGAGGAGCTTCTTGACTGAGAACTGACAACGGCCGGGACAGCGGTGTGCTGACCACATGCCGCTCCGTATTCGCATCCAGTGACACCCCTGGGCTGAAAGGATGACACGGCGGCTGGTCGGTACCTTTGGGCCTTCCAAGGCCTGCTCGGACGGAGTTCGGTTTTAATCTTCGTCATTAAAACTGAAATTCCAAAAAAAGTGTTGTTTGCATTCTCCTGCTGGTAGATGCCACAATGCCGAGGAAAAAAGAAACTGCACGTAGGTGTGGATATTGTCTCAAGGACTAATGGCATAATTCTGTTCATCCATTGTGGCTTCCAAAGATTAGATTAGAGATTAGATTCAGTTTTCGTTCCATAGTCCCAAAAAATGAGATGATTCTCGTGGGTGTGGAACATGTCAGAAAGTATAAAAACATAACATTTGAATATAATACTTACTACCCTGATCATTGGTCAGAAGATTGTCGAAATAGGTGAATAGAATGAGGTAAACTGGAACAGCTAATACTTACGGAATTAACACACTGTTAGAATGAAACATTGTTAAGCACTAGAAATAAATTTATCATACACAAAATACCCAATCTTGACTGTAGTGACCAAGAGCTGTCAGAACTGAAATCTTAACATTTTTACTTAAGCTGGCTTAATAGTCTCTGTTAAGATATTCATCTATAGAGGAGAAGGAGTTGCCTATCAAAAAGTCTTTCAAACTCTGTTTAAACAGTGATTTATCTGAAACCATGGTTTTAATGGTTGCTGGAATTTTATTGAAAATGTGTGTTCTTGAGTATTGGGCCCCTTTTTGGACCAAGATAAGTGATTTTAGGTCTTTATGTAGATTGTTCTTATTCCTGGGATTGATACTATGTATTGAGCTATTGGTTGCAAATAGAGATATATTACTTGCAACAAATTTCATTAAGGAATAAGTATATTGAGAAGCAGTGGTTAGACTACGAAGTTCCTTGAACAGGTTGCTACATGATGTTCTTGAATTTATACCACAAATGATTCTTATCACACGCTTTTTCACGCTAAAAACTTTTGCTCGGTTTGATGTGTTACCCCAGAATATGATCCCTTATGACATAACAGAATGACAGCAAACGAAGTATGTACGTTTTTTCTTTATTTATATCTCCTACACTGACATCATTCTGACTACAAATACAGACTTGTTTAGGCGCTTAAGCAATTCTGTGGTATTCCCTTCTCAAGTGAATTTATTATCGAGTTGTAATCCCAGAAGTCTAACACTGTCAACCTCTTCGATCTGCATGTCTTCATATGTTATGAACGTGCTGGAAATGGCGAGATCACCCAGGAGGTTCCCCAGACCATAATGCTCCCTCATCCCGCCTGCACGCTGACGACGATTGTTGCAGGGCCATACACGCCAACGGCGTGCAACGATGGAATGTAAAACGTGATTCATCTGAAGAGGCCCCCAATCGCCACTCAGTGGACGTCTATTTGCGATACTGACGTGCAAATTCCAGCCTTCATCGGTGATGAACGGCAGTCAGCCTGAGTGCTTGAACCGTACGCTTTCTGCGGAGGCCGATAAGCAGCAACGTTCGCTGAATGGTCATCGAGACGCTGCTGGTAGCCCCTTGGTTCAGCTGTGTGGTCAGCTGCTCAACAGTTGAACGTCTATTCGCCTAGACACATGTCTGTACCCGTTGTTTGCCCCTGCCATCTATGGCCTCAGCCGGCCGCTGTAGCCGATCGGTTCTAGGCGCTTCATTCCGGAACCGCGCTGCTGCTACGCTCCCAGGTTCAAATCCTGCCTCGGGCGTGGATGTCTGTGATGTCCTTAGGATAGTTAGGTTTAAGTAGTTCTAAGTGTAGGGGACTAATGACCTCAGATGTTAAGTCCCGTAGTGCTCAGAGCCATTTGAACTGTCTATGGCCTCTGGTGCACCGCAGTTACTTCGGCGCCGATTTTGGATAGTGCCATTTTGCCATGTACGGTATACTTTAATCCGGGCGGCACGCGAATAGTTCACAAACCATTTAGGAAATGCTTCTACCGTTGTACTGAAAGCCAATAATCAAGCATTTTTTGGACGTCAGTTAAATTGTTTAGTTTCCGTATTACAACAACGATTGCACTGTTTTCCTCGGTCCTCCTCCACAGTTTACTTACCCTCCACTGCTAGTGGTGCCACTTGCCGTCTGCGAATGGATACTGCACGTTCACGTCGAATATAGGCAGTGGTCACATTAGTGTTACAGTACCGTGAGAGACCAATGTGGTGTACAATAAAAATTAAGCAAAATGTAAGGTTGATAATTTGAGAGATGCAGATGAAATCTCTGGGCAGGACAGAAGAAGGGTCAGACACGTGATAAGAGCATATCGAAGTCTTTCACGGCAAAGAAAAACTGTCCCCAATTGCGATAGAAGAAGGAAAATTATACTGGAAGGAACAGATGTGTCACGCTGCCGAAGATTACAGAGTGGAGGAAAATACGGAATCTGTAGAAACTACAGGATTACTCATAGCTTTCTATGGGATTACAGAGGATGACTACGAGAAAACAAGACATACAGAAAACTGATACATATCAACAGATATTGTGTCCCACCAAGTTTCTGTTAGTAACACTTGCGAGGTGCCGGGGATAGCAGTGTATTTAACACTAAATTCTTCTAGAATCTACATATGTAAATGATGCTCTAAGCCCCCCTATTCTAACTCCGACTTTTGCTGTTGCACAAGGATTAAAAAAAATACGCGAACTGACTCTAATCAACCCTGCCAGTGGAGTAGAAGACAGTTTGGCACCTGCAATAATTTAATTTGATAAATAAGTTAAATAAACGAAGGTTTCATTAACATAGTGAGGAATGATAGGGTTGCTCTACCGATTTACAGAATGAAAGTTTTGTCCAAAATAACAATATGATTTATTAAGACTAAACACAAAATAATAAACAAAAACACATGAAACATTTACAATACATCAAATTGGCTCAAATTGGGTACTCAAACAAACGCTGTGAATGTGAAGTTGTCCCTAAACTAGATTGTGAGGGTTATGACGAAGTGGTATGTGGAGCCAATTCCTTGCAACTCAAATCTTAAGAGAAAACACATAGCCAACCCAACATTAATTGCTGCTACCCAAGACAGAACAAAGTTAGAAAAAGACGAACAGGCGTGCTCTGATGAGCTCTGATTATCACCTAGGAAAATCCCTGTCTGCCGGTGCTGCGGACATACCTTACCAATCTGTCTTCTTAACTGCAAGAACACGATTTGGCGTACCGGAGGCGATGGCTGGTTGCTTCGACGTCCTCGACCGAAAGGCGAGAGCCGACTACCTAGAGCACCCGTACAGGCCGAACACACAACATTCCCGCCCCCACGACAGTGCTGTGGTTAAACGTTCCAATCAGCAACTCGAAAACAGGCGGAAAAATCCACTTTATTGCTGGAGCACTACCATTCCACCAATGGAGATTCTTGGCGCCAATTTCTGCGCTGATTTTGCTACGTCACGGAGCCATGCCCTGAGCAAGCCAATCACAGTTACTATTCTGCAGAAAGCGCGGGAATTTTCCCGCCACAACTGCCTGGGTACACAAGTCATTCCCACGCCTCGCTGGTAGCCCGCCAGAAAGTGTTTTCGCTAAGTTTCTGCGAAGTAACGGAACCTCTAGCCCAGCCGCTACTTCAGACCCCTCCGGGCGTGTCTTTTGGCAATGTAGGCGTCTGCAAAGCATTCACTCGACTTCCTCACACCTGTTGGCTTAACCCTTTCCAGATCAGCAGATCCCGCCTGTCACCGGACCACCCGGGTGACGAGAGACGCTGCGTGGGAAGTCTGTGTGTGAAGGAATAGCGACTTTTCACTGCATGCAATTAGAGAGGAAAATCGTAAGATAGAAATATGAGAGGGGGCCCATGCCACCTCTCATAGCCCCTACGCCATTTTAGATTGTAATTGGTGAGCAGTTGGCTCACTTAGGAGCAAGGTAGTGAGTCAATCGCCCAAGAACAATCTCGCAAACTGGCTGCACATGCCGCACTCTATAAAGAAAATCACTGCAACTGAAAAATGCAGCTCATAGAGGGAGGATTATTTATGATGTAGCCAACTTCACCCTCTTAATATGGAACACTAACACTCACATCACACATCCATACCCAGGGAGCCCCTTCCAAACACCGATTCACACAGACAATCACTCTCTAAATATGGCCCGGGCATGTGAGCCAAATATGGAGCAATTTATTCTTTACAATCAGAGTTGGAGTGCTCCACAATTAAATGCCCAAGATGTTACAACAATTTTAATCATTAAACTAACCTGAAATCACTCACACATTATACTATTTAAGTTAACAATCTCTTTGTGAGCTTTCAGAATCTAATTACAACCTCCGATTCCTGCAGCAAGAATAACCTTTACAAAATGTTCCCTGAACTGATGGTCCATTCACAATGACAGTGGTGGTATCTGCTTCAGTTTATGGGGGCTTCAGGCACACTGTTTGCATACAAACAACAATAAATACAAAATACAAAAAAACATGGTGTGGAGAACAATACAGTAATTTGTAATAAGAATTACAGTGTAAAACACAAACACATACAAGGTATAACATACATTAAAAAAACAGCACTAGAGAAAGAAATTTAAGAAAAAAAACAAGGTTCATGGGGCATCAAGTTGTGCGTGCACATTGCACAAAGTTCACGACTGTGCTGAGAATGAGGCACTAAATCACATTGTTAGAAATATTCGAAGCACTTCACAAATTCCACAGTACTGACATCACATAGGGCTAAACGTCGGGTGTTGTTGCTGTGTTGTTGCAACGGCAATAGGGTGTGCTGGAGCATCTGCAGTACTCTGTTGAGATTGCACCAAGACCTACGCATATGATCACGGCAGTACGGTAGGAAGACACAGTGATAGGCTCTCCTCACGTCGATTTATTGTCTCTGAGGTCTACTTGTTGGGATACATCACTAGTCTAGGTCTCTTCTCTCGCTGGACAGTACTTTACGTTTCCCAATATTGCAGTTCGACGAGGGATGATGGCACGTGGAGTGACTCCACAAGTGTGTGAGGTCATCCATACATGATCGAACTAGGAGCGACGATTGCTAAAACTGCTCTCTAATAGAGAGGAGAAGTTAGAAATGAGACCATACATTTGTTAGTGTGGCACGATACTGCTTTGTGTATGCAGATCGGCCAATGCTAGTGAGTTGTAAAAACCCAAACAGGTGAGTATATAGCGTCCCTTTCTGTCCTGCGGCACATGAGGCGCAGGTTCTGACACGATATGTGATCTTCTTCGTGTACTCACGACAACGTGGTCTGCCGCAGGGAATCCCTCCAAACGGCTGCCGCATCCGGAGAGCTAGCAGGCTGTCGCATGAGGGTCGCGTGTCAGTGTCAACGGCCAGCCTCATTTTCGCTTGTGGCCCGGCGAGGATCCCGCCTAATCCCTCAGGTATACGGACCGGTGACTGTCAGCTTGCAGGACCGGGCGCTCGCCTTCTTGCAGGTAGCCGAAGAACTCTTGGTTTTGCGCTGGCTGGCCTCTGCATTGCCACGATACCCGTCTTCTGCACAGTTCTGACAAAAATCTTATGCCTAACTTTTTCCCATGACCTTCTATGTTATAATAAATTTACATAATGACACATTGATGGTCTGTCATTTCAGACACTCTTATTTTACATTTATAGTTATTAATCTATGGCTATCATTATAACAAAATCTTGGTGTATCAAATTTAGACATGGAAATAATTTATCTTGATATTTGTGTAGAGACCAGTCTCACTACTGTACATGGTGTGTGACGCTACACTGGATGAACAGCTAAAGGTGCGGGTCCGCACTAATATTACTATTAATTATATAGATCGACAGTAGACATGCTCAAGAATTAACTACCATTTGCTAACGATCTACATTCTATGTCTTTTAATTAAATTATGTTGTTATGCAGGTCTAAGTTTTACTGTGCTATAAAGAACATGCAACTATGCTACTTTCGCTCGCCCGTCGTCCCTCCATCTCGGGTCTGTGGTTTGGTGACCTGATAAATAGCATCTCAACAGGCGCGTGCCAAACACTTGTGGTAGAAAACCGCCACAATCTTAAGGATCTAGTTATTGTAAAATCCTAAAGTTTAATTTATCCTAGTATATGGTACTCTCTCTATTTTTTTTTTTTTACAACACTGTTACATAATTCCTGTTACGCTGAGATGTCTCGCTGCTCGCCGCTATTGACGACAGTGATGTGCGCGCCGTACGACATGGCCTCCGAGTTCTCACTACGCCTCACTGAAACTCCAGAGACTGAGTTTGCCATGGCTATACAAGACAATAAATTTATAGTTGCAACTTCTTTTTCTATGTTATGCAGTATTCGCGATCAAAGCACACCTTTCCAGATCAGCAGAGCCCGGCTGTCACCGGACCACCCGGGTGACGAGAGACGCTGCGTGGGAAGTCCGCGTGTGAGGGAATAGCGACTTTTCACTGCATGCAATTAGAGAGGAAAATCGTAAGATAGAAGTATGAGAGGGGGCTCATGCCACCTCTCACACTCTCCTTTGCGTTGTTGCAGATCGCGCCGCTAAGTGGCAGGCGTGTCAGAAAACGGTGTATAATGGAGCAGTGCGTGCGTTTTGTGCTCTTGAACTTGTTAAATGTACGGTATGTCAACTGTGACGGTACGACGACAATTTCGTACCAAATATAGCAGAAAACTACAATAGGCAAAACAATCAATGCGTGGTACAACACATTCCGTGAGACTTCCTGCTTGTGTGACGTGAAGACGGCAAGTGGGTCGCGACCGTCAACATAGATGATGGAACGTGTAACCGGTATAGGAATCATTCGTCATGAGCCGGAAGAAATGGCGACACGTGTGGGCAGAGAACTTGTAAAGAAAGTGGTTCTCTACTTCCGAAAAAGAAATTTTTAATTAATAAAACATGACCTATACAAGGAATCTAACTACCCCTGTTAGTCATGGACGAGAAAAAAAATTGGCATAATCTTTGTCAGAACGTGCAGAATCTTATGTGATGCCAATAAGACGTCAATTTTAATCTAAAGATGGTACGCCAATGTTTACGTAATAAAAATATAAATTAGCTAATTCAGTACAATTGTTATATAGATGCGATAAATCACTTTAACGGGGGCCAAATGAACAATTAAAGTCAATATAATTCCAGTAAACCTGCAAAAAAAAAAAACGGTGTATTCCAGATAACACTATCAAAAGCTTTCTCTATAAATGCTGTAAAAGTTGGTTTGCCTTACCTTAACCTGTCTTCTAAGATACACTATGTGATGAAAAGTGTCCGGACACCCCAAAACATGCGTTTTTCATATTAGGTGCATTGCTGACACCTACAGCCTGTTACTCCATATCAATGACCTTAGTAGTAATTAGATATCGTGAGAGAGCAGAATGGGGCGCTTCGTGGACAAAACGGTTCAAATGGCTCTGAGCACTATGGGACTTAACATCTATGGTCATCAGTCCCCTAGAACTACTTAAACCTAACTACCCTAAGGACATCACACAACACCCAGTCATCACGAGGCAGAGAAAATCCCTGACCCCGCCGGGAATCGAATCCGGGAACCCGGGCGTGGGAAGCGAGAACGCTACCGCACGACCACGAGCTGCGGACTAGGATTTAAGTCTTGGACAGGGTGGAAACTAAATGGATGCTGGCCGTCGTCCCTCAAAACCTCCCAGACCAACCGATGAGTGACTCCCATCTCGTGTCCAACCGATAGAGTACTTGGGCTTCTTCGAAGTGCTCGAGAACACTCTCTTCAAATGCAGCATCCCGTCGTGTTCGAGGTCTTCCAGCATCACCATTATATCCAGCTAACAAGCCTGTTTCGCCAACTCGCCCGTGAATTGCTGTACACGTTTGCGGGTGTGGGTGGCGTCTTGCTGGGTACCGTTCTCAACAACCGTCGAGCTTACTTACTTAATGGTCAGTTTTCAAGCAGTAATGGCGAACAGCATCAGCTGGTAATATAAGTAATTTTATGGTAGCTAATGTTACTGCACAAAAAATAAAATATGTACTTCCTCCAAAAGAAGTTACACACGAACATTAAAGTAAAATACCGTAGCCAACTACGTGACAATTTCTGCGCAAATGCGTGCGTGCGAGATCATATCAGCTGCAGTTGTAATACGCGCCGATTAGTTGGTAAAATGAGCTTCGTTTCGAATTTTGCAATCGTTTGCTACTGGAGATAGAGGGTTTCTTAAAGAATTTCGTTTACAGTGGGAAGGACGTGTTTCCTGAGTTAGAAAAGGTTAATCCTAACTTGCGTGTCTGGGGCGCAGAACATCCAGACGAGATTGTGTAACACATTCCTGATTCGCTTAAAGTTAACGTCCTTTGTGCTATGTCTACTTGAAAAGTTTATGAACCACTTTTCTTTGCGAAGAAATGAGTGCTTGGTTTCCATTACCTGGACATGTAGCAGCAATGGATTATGCCACAGTTGACAGCAAGACCGTCGAAACTGTATTTTTAAGCAAGACGGTGCTCCATCACGCTTTCTTTTGGACGTTCGTGATTGCGTCAGTGTCGAACTGCCTCTCCGTCGGTTACGAAGTGCTTCCTGTTATAACTGTCTTCCTCTTCAGAGTCCCCAAAGTCACCTGACTTAACTCCATGTGATTCAAAACTAAAGAAATAGCAGCCCTCGGGCGAAAAAAAAGGTCTGTTGACCTAGATTTCGGCACTGCTATGAGTGCCTTCATCAGATGTAAAACACTCAAACTGTCCTATAACATAATTACAGAATTATAGGATAATTGTTTATTAAGTGTAAGTACTGACTAGCGGTACAAAAAAGTAACAGAACTGACATGTCATGTAAAAGACTAAAAATCAAGCGATCAAGCTTTAGTCACAGAATTTTTTAAATAGAATATATAGAAGGCAAGCTACTATGGGCTGCTCACACGTGTTGAGCTACGGTAGCATCAGACCAATGCGCCTGCGTTAGCAATTGCGGGCAGGAGAACTTCACACCAAAGAGTGCCATCTAGTAGCCGCAAATACATACAGGTTAATTAACATTCAAAATATAGGCAGATGAATGTTAAGATGAACACTAAAACGGAATATTTTGTTTACATAGGACAGCAGCAGACATGGTAACAACTAGTCTTTATAAGAGCTTATAAATACAGTTTGAATGATGAGTACGCCATTTTAGAAATAAAAGAGAGCTGAATAACTCAGAGAGCAGGAAAATGGTATAACATGAAATGTAGTTCATATAAACCATTTAACAAACAAAAAATTATGAGTCGTCTTACATAGAAAAAATATTTCGGTAACTGTACGAGGGAAAACGAAATCAAATATCACGTAACGGCTTTATACAATTGAAGAAACTTCCATTGCGTAATTGTTGCTGCTCATTACGAATGAGGCCATCATTTCGTGAAAGATGTTTAAAAATTTCCAATTCTTCAACAAAATGGTTCAAATGGCTGTAAGCACTATGGGACTTAACATCTGAGGTCAGTAGTCCGCTTGAACGTAGAACTACTTAAACCTAACTAACCTAAGGACATCACACACATCCATGCTCGAGGCAGGATTAGAACCTGCGACCGTAGCAGCAGCGCGGTTCCGGACTGAAGCCCCTAGAACCGCTCGGCCACAGCGGCCGGCTCTAATTCTTCGAGAACATCTAATCTACGGCCTTTCTTCTCAATGTGCAAAATGTTGATATCGTGAACAGCTTTGGGTGCTTGACCTGTAATCAGAAGGTGGTCGGCAAAAGACGAATTTTGGGTGCTAGTGCCATTTTTTCTTAAAAGATGTTCTTCGTATATGTCTGTAAAGGCACGTCCTGTTTATCCTGCGTAGTAAGAGGAGCAAGTCACAAAAAATACACTCCTGGAAATGGAAAAAAGAACACATTGACACCGGTGTGTCAGACCCACCATACTTGCTCCGGACACTGCGAGAGGGCTGTACAAGCAATGATCACACGCACGGCACAGCGGACACACCAGGAACCGCGGTGTTGGCCGTCGAATGGCGCTAGCTGCGCAGCATTTGTGCACCGCCGCCGTCAGTGTCAGCCAGTTTGCCGTGGCATACGGAGCTCCATCGCAGTCTTTAACACTGGTAGCATGCCGCGACAGCGTGGACGTGAACCGTATGTGCAGTTGACGGACTTTGAGCGAGGGCGTATAGTGGGCATGCGGGAGGCCGGGTGGACGTACCGCCGAATTGCTCAACACGTGGGGCGTGAGGTCTCCACAGTACATCGATGTTGTCGCCAGTGGTCGGCGGAAGGTGCACGTGCCCGTCGACCTGGGACCGGACCGCAGCGACGCACGGATGCACGCCAAGACCGTAGGATCCTACGCAGTGCCGTAGGGGACCGCACCGCCACTTCCCAGCAAATTAGGGACACTGTTGCACCTGAGGTATCGGCGAGGACCATTCGCAACCGTCTCCATGAAGCTGGGCTACGGTCCCGCACACCGTTAGGCCGTCTTCCGCTCACGCCCCAACATCGTGCAGCCCGCCTCCAGTGGTGTCGCGACAGGCGTGAATGGAGGGACGAATGGAGACGTGTCGTCTTCAGCGATGAGAATCGCTTCTGCCTTGGTGCCAATGATGGTCGTATGCGTGTTTGGCGCCGTGCAGGTGAGCGCCACAATCAGGACTGCATACGACCGAGGCACACAGGGCCAACACCCGGCATCATGGTGTGGGGAGCGATCTCCTACACTGGCCGTACACCACTGGTGATTGTCGAGGGGACACTGAATAGTGCACGGTACATCCAAACCGTCATCGAACCCATCGTTCTACCATTCCTAGACCGGCAAGAGAACTTGCTGTTCCAACAGGACAATGCACGTCCGCATGTATCCCGTGCCACCCAACGTGCTCTAGAAGGTGTAAGTCAACTACCCTGGCCAGCAAGATCTCCGGATCTGTCCCCCATTGAGCATGTTTGGGACTGGATGAAGCGTCGTCTCACGCGGTCTGCACGTCCAGCACGAACGCTGGTCCAACTGAGGCGCCAGGTGGAATTGGCATGGCAAGCCGTTCCACAGGACTACATTCAGCATCTCTACGATCGTCTCCATGGGAGAATAGCAGCCTGCATTGCTGCGAAAGGTGGATATACACTGTACTAGTGCCGACATTGTGCATGCTCTGTTGCCTGTGTCTATGTGCCTGTGGTTCTGTCAGTGTGATCATGTGAAGTGTCTGACCCCAGGAATGTGTAAATAAAGTTTCCCCTTCCTGGGACAATGAATTCACGGTGTTCTTATTTCAATTTCCAGGAGTGTATTATAGACAACACAAAATGGTTCAAATGGCTCCGAGCAATATGCGACTTAACTTCTGAGGTCGTCAGTCGCCTAGGACTTAGATCTAATTAAACCTAACAACCTAAGGACATCTCACACATCAATGCCCGAGGCAGGATTCGAACCTGCGACCGTAGCGGTCGCTCGGCTCCAGACTGTAGCGCCTAGAACCGCACGGCCACTACGGTCGTCATAGAAAACACTGTTTTTCAAAGGGGAACAGGTCTATGAATAATTTTTTTCCAAAAAATTTGGTAAAAACGATTTCTTTCACAATTTCATTCACAAAGCTACTTCTATTCCACTCTCGAAAGAAAAATTCAAGGAAGAAATTAATTTGATCAAAACGATGGTAGTTAATAACGAAAACGAACTTGGCGTACAGGACGACAACCTTAAAAAGAAAACTGTTAAAAGAGTTACTACACTCAGCGACTCTGTCATTGAGTCCAACTAAGAGAAGAAGTTTCTTTCTATTCCTTTCTCCTGTCAAATTCAACGCCTTCTTTGTAATAAATACAACTGAATGTTGACTTTTCAGGCAATAATAAATTTTTTAAAAAAGAACATGTAACTCTCAGGCCGGCAGGAATGATTAGCCTGTTCAAAAAGTAATAACAGATAAAATAAATTGTTTATGAACTCAAAAGACACGTCATAAGTTAATGTAAACGCAATCAACAATATAACACGTGAATCAGCTTACTTTTTCAAGAAACTCCTCGGCAGAATAGAAGGAGTGACCCATGAGCACACTTTTCTGCACAAGAGTCAAGGAAGTGTGATCCAAATGAAGATTGGACTTCTGCCTAGTATAAACTGAGTGAAAGCTGCTAATTCTTGGGAACGATAGTGAGGAATATATATAAATCTTGAGAGGCCAATGTCGGAATACCCAGCCTAATGAAAAGGAGTCCACAAGAGGTTCGCGAACTTACACCACTTTTTGCCTGAACTGCCCGTTTATGAGCCAAAAATATCTTTTGAGAGTGGGAAGTGTTAGCACAAAATATAATACCGTACGTCACAAGCGAATGAAAATAATCAAAGGAGACTACTTTTCGTGTCGAACTTTCACTTACTTCATATTCCGTTGGAATAGTAAGAATGCAACCATTAAGTCTGTTAACATGATCCGAAACGTGGGCTCTCCACGACAGCTTACTGTCTGTCAGGGCACCTAGAAATATGAAGTGTTCAGTTTCGCTAATCAGATGCCCATTCCGTGAAATTAAAACGTCAGGTTTTTTTTAATAGTGTGACAGAAACTGTAAAAACTGAGTCGTAATGTGATTTATTGTTAGTTTATTTTCTACAAGCCATGAACTTGTCATGAACTGCACTATTTAAAACTGTGTCATTGTTGCACACAACATTCTTTACTACAACGCTGTTGTCATGAGCAAACAGAAATATTTTAGAATCGCCTGTAATACTAGAGGACATATCATGTATATAAATAAGGAATAGGAGCGGCCCCAGCACTGATCCCTGGGGCGTCCCCCATTTGACTGTGCTCCTCTCAGGCCCCACATCATAGCCATTCTCAACACTACAGATAATGACATTTTCTACCTATTGTTGACGTAAGAGGTGAACCAACTGTAAGCTACTCCTCGTATTCCATAATGGTCCTACTTTTGGAGCAATATTTTGTGATCAACACAATCAAACGCCTTGGTTAAAACAAAAGAGATGCCTAGCATTCGAAACATTTTGTTTAATCCATCCAGTACCTTACAGGGAAAAGTGAGTGTAGCATTTTCACTTGTAAAGCCACTTCCAAAACCTAAATATGCATTTGACAGCAAATGATTTGAAATAGAATGATCAATTATCATTAAATTCAAAGCCTTTTCAGTAACTTTATCATACACTGACGGCATAGCCGGCCAGGGTGGCCGAGCGGTTCTAGGCGCTACAGTCAGGAACCGCGCGACCGCTGCAGTCGCAGGTTCGAATCCTGCCTCGGGCATGGGTGTTTGTGATGTCCTTAGGTTAGGTAGGTTTAAGTAGTTCTAAGTTCTAGGGGACTGATGACCGCAGCAGTTAAGTCCCATAGTGCTGAGAGCCATTTTTGAACTGACGGCGTAGAAAGAGGTCTAAAATGGTCTACATTATCCTTTTCTCCCTTTTTATAAAGCAGCCTACTATTAAGCACTTTAATCGTTCAGGAAACTGACTATTCTTACTAGGTATAGGGCTAACATGTGCAGCACAGTACTTCAATATTCTGCGAGGTACTCCATCGCATCCATGAGAGTCCTTAGCCTTCAGTGACTTGATTATTGGCTCAATATCCCCCTTGCCAGTATCACAGAGGAGTATTTCAAACATCAGTTTGGGAAAGGCATTTTCTAAGATAGTTATATCATTCCTTGAGAAAATAAGTTACGTAATTCACCAGAGAAAATAAGTTATGTAATTCACCAGCAATGCTCAGAAAGTGGTTGTTAAATACAGTCATATATCTGACTAAACATTTTGACTACGAACTGGCTTTATATCGTCAACTTTGTGCTGCGGACCAGACACTTCCTTCACGACTGACCATAGAGTTTTAATTTTATCCTGTGGAAGAGCTATTCTATTTGCGTAGCATATGCTCTTTGCCTTCTTGATAACATTTTTAAGCCCTTTACAATACGGTTTGTAATGGGCTGCTGTAGCTCTATTGTAACCGCTAACATTTTGATATAATTCACACTTTGTTCTACATGATATCCTTATCCCACGAGTCGGCCATCCAGGCTGCCTTTTTCTGCTACTAACCTGTGTAGAACGTTCTAATGGAAAGCAAGTTTCAAAGAGCATGAGAAATGTGTTAAGGAAAGCAATATATTTGTCATCTATATAATCGGCACTATAAACATCCTGCCGCTCTTGTCCCTTAAACGGTTCGACCTTCCTTGTTGGTCCACATCCACACTTTGTCAATGAGGGGTACACGAAAGAACAACATAAAACAAAATTCTTCATTATCACAGTTCCTTATCGAACAATTTGTAAGTCCCTGGTCTAATTTTGTTGAACACTGAAAGAATACGAGCGCGGGTCAACAGTGGCCGGCCGGAAAGCGGTAGATTGGACAGATTGGCGCGATATTGCTTCTATAATGACAGACGCCTCGCCCAATGACTCATCGTGCTTTTGTTCACTATCACGCCTCCGTAGATATTCTGCAAGCACCTGTAAATATCCGTCATGCTCTGGTTTCCCGCCAAAAGAAACTCAATGACATCCCTCTGCTTGAAGCGCACCTCGGTCACAGACAACATTTTGATGGTCACCGCCACCAATCGGTACTCCATGAAACTATAGGGTCTGAAGGGAGAATATTCCACGATGTCCCACAACCAATACCGCACTTTTTCAACTGAAATTGGCCGACTAAAGAAATGTGTTGTGTTCATTATTGAACCCCCCTTCTATTATTATTATTACTTACAGATATATTACAGAGATCTTACGTAGATATACGTATAGGTAGCAAATTCCTCAACTGCATCTACTTTATGATCACCAGTCCTGATGTTAAGTTCTCGCTCTTATCATTTCTGCTATTTTTCATTACGTTGGTCTTTCTTCGATTTACTTTCAATCAATATTCTCTACTCATTAGACTGTTCATTTCGTTCAATAGATCCTGCAATTCTTCTTCACTTTCACTGAAAATAGCTATGTCATCAACGAATCGCATCACTGATATACTTTCACCCCGGACCTTTACTTTTTTCCGTTTTTCCTACTGCGATGTAGAGATTGAACAATAGGGGCGAAAGACTACATTCCTGTGTACCACCATTTCTGTTCCGAGCACTTCTTTCTTGGTCTTCGAAACTTACTGTTCACCCTTGGTTTTCGTATATATTACATATTACCCATCTTTCCCTAAAGCTTACCCCCATTTTTGTCAGAATTTCGTACGTATTGCATCATTTTACATTGTCGAACGCATCTTCCAGGTTAACAATACCTTGAAAATTTTTTGAATTTTCTTCAGTCTTGCTTCCATTATCAACCGCAACGTCAGAAATGCCTCTCTGGTGCCTTTACCATTGCCAAAGAGAGACTGATCGTCATCTAGCAGATCCTCAAAGTTCTTTTCCATTCTTCTGTATACTGTTCTTTTCAGAAAGAATTGTTAAGCTGATTGTGCGATAATTTTCACATTTGTCAGCTCTTGCTATCTTCGGAGTTGTGTGGATGTTGTTTCCCCGAAAGTCTGATTGCACATCGCCAGTCTCATACATTCCACACACCAACGCCCATATTCATCTTATTGCCACTTGCGCCAATGGTTTTAGAAAGTCCAATGGAATGTTATATATTTCTTCTGCCTTATTCGATAGTAAGTCTTACAAAGGTCTTTTAAATTCTGACTCTAATACTAAAGCCCCTCTCTCTTTCTTCCCGACTCGTGTTCCTTCTTCGATCACGTCATTGCCTCCATAGACCCATTCAATGTACTCGTTCCACCTATCTGCTCTCTTCTCCGCATTTAACAGCAAAATTCCCATTGCACTCTCAATGTTACCGCCCTCCGAGAGTTTTCTGACTTTTCTGTATGCTGAGTCAGTGCCTTTGACTATCATTTCCTTTTCGATTTCTTCACCAAGTTCATGCAGCCATTTTGTCTTATCTTCCATGCACTGATCATTTCTTTCATTCATATGTGTATTTCTGTATTCCTGAATTTCCCTGAAAAATTTTGTTCTTCCTTATTGGGTTGATCAACTGAAGCATTTCTTCTGATACCCATGGTTTCTTCGTCGCTATCTTCCTTTTTCTTTCCTGATTTCTGAACTGTCCATTCCTCTTCAACTGAACTTCCTCAATATCGCAGAATGAATAGCCTAAGAGAACTTCATGCATAGCTCTTCATTCCGTAATCTCTGTGTCCCACTTCATTGCGCATTGATTAGTTCTGACTAGTCTCTTGAACTTCAGCCTACTCTTGACTATTACTAAATTGTGGTCTGAGAATATATTTGCTCCTGTATGAGCCTTACAATCCAATATCTGATTTCGGATTCTCTGCCTGACGGTTATGTAATTCCACTGGAATCTTTTAGTATCTCCTGGACTTTTTAAAGAATAGCTCCTTCTCTTGTGACTCTTGGAGTGTATTCGCTGTTGCTAGCTGAAAATAATTACAGAACTCAATTCGTATTTTTTTTGTCTCATTTCTACTACCAATCCCATATTCTCACGTAAACATTTCTTTTACTTTTTCCCCTACAATCATATTCCAGTCCCCCACGGTTATTAGATTTTCATTCCCTTTTACATTCTGAATTACCCGTACAATATCCTCATATACATTCTCTATCTCTCCGTCTTCTGATTGTTAGGTGTATACCTAAACTGTTGTTGTCGGTGTTTTGCTGTTGGTTCTGATGGGAACAACCATATCACTGAAATGTTCTCAATAATTCACTCTCTGTTCCACCTTCTTATTCATAACGAATCTTACTCCAAATTATACCTTTTCCTGCTGCAGTTGATATCACCGTATACTCGTCTGCCAGAAATCCTTGTCTTCTTTCAATTTCACATCCCCGGCGCCCACTATATATGTATATACATACATACCTTGAGCCTTAATACTTCACGATTCAGATTCTCTATGTTTCTTACCACGTTCCAATTTTTTACAATGCACGCCCCTACTCGTACAACGCTATCCTTTCGTTGTTTATTCATTATTTTTGTCATGGTCACCTTACCTTTGGCAGTCACCACCGGGAGATCCGAATTAGAAACTAGACCGGAATCTTTTGTCAATGGAGAAATCGTTATGATACTTTTTCAGTTACAGGCCGCATGGCCTGTGGATAAACATTATGTGTATTTAATGGAGTCGTTCCCATTGCCTTCTGCACCCTGATGTCGTTGATCTTTGCTGATTCTTCTGCTTTTTTGTGCCCAAGTTCCCACTGCAAGCGCAGGAGAGTGCCCTGAAACTCTGTCCCCTTCTGCGCCTCTTTGACAGTGCCGTTAACAAACGGAGAATGACTTCCTATGCCGGAAATTTTCTGCCGCCATTGCTGATCATTTTTATTCAAAATTTAAGTAGTGCCGAGGGTCGAACCTGGAACCCAGGACGTTTTGAAATTATATTTCAGGTATCACCAAATGAATCCGTGGACTAGTTGCTAATTCAAAGATATGAAATTAGGTATTTTACAGGACTGCTGAACACTATTTATTGTTACATTATAATCTTCAGATATATCTTAGAGCTATATTACCCGACTCTATACTTGCTTAGTTTGTCTTTACAGAGTTCCATGTCAAAGTGCCGTGGTCGCGTAGTAAGCATTTATGAGCTGTTTACGTTCTTACGTGCCTAAACAGTAGTAACGTTTTGGACGGGCGCAGCGACGAAAATTGTTCTCCGACTGCGGCCGGCAGTTCCATCTATGTTCGTCACCACAGGGAGACCAAGTCTGCGGAGAATCCGCACGCGAGAAACGCGGACGATTCCCCGAGCGACCTTTTTGTGCCGAGCGCGGTGCGGCTTGAAGGCCCTGGATGCAGCCTTTGCAGCGGCGGTTTCCCTCCACGGCTGCAGGCAGCTGCCATCTTGCCAAAGGTCAGGGGTCATCGGAGGGCCGACGCTGCCTGGGACGCCTCCACTGCCGCCTTGCGCCGTTTAGCGCAAGGAGCAGTCTATGTTGTCGCTTACATTTTGCGCTTTCACGTGGGTCTGCTGCACTACAGGTACAGATGTTAACTTCGCGCGTGCCATTAACACACCTGTAACTCTCCGTGAATATACTTTCACGTTGAGGACGGACACTGCATCAGTAAGATACTGAAGTATGATTTTGCATTTGTCATCAAAATATATACTTCGGAAAATTCCTCGCAAACATGTCGATTAGAAGATCACTTATCACTATACTTGGTGGTATTGATTTTATGGGCATTACGGCGTGGTCTTGTACATTCATCAGTGCACATGTCTTAAACCACAACCTTCTTCCATAAAATCGATATGATTGTTTTTATCGGAAGACAAGCGTAAAGCGCGATCTTATTTCTATTAATAAATGAAACACCGCCGTTCGAAGTATGACGTAATCAAAGAGTCATATCACCGCTTACAGTTTCGCTTTTCCAGTGATGAGATATTCGTTGATTTGTTTGGAGAGAAGGGGAGCAAACTACAGGGTCATCAGTACCTGATGAGAAATTAGTAACGCTTAGTATGAGATATCTAAAATATGACGACTCACTTTTCTTTTGCACAACATTATTTCTATAATTACCCATTTAGAGCGACGGTTTCGCCCGTTTCTGTGTAGTCACATATACGAGTATTGCACACACTTCCTCCCTCCCCCCCTTCCCTCTGTCCATTTCCTATATCAACTGATTATCACTCTCCACCCCAATGAGAAGTATATCTCACCCCCGTCTCTCCAGTCTCTCTGTCCCTCTTCCGTCCCACCCCCTCTTTGTGTCTACCTCGTTATCCTCCTCGCTCTATCCGTCTCCTCCCCCCCTCACTCTGTCCACTTTCTCTTCCCCACCGGCTTGTGTCCGTCTTCTCCTTCCCCTCTCTCTATTTTCTCTTCCATCCACTCTCTTTCCATTCCTTCCTTCCCCTTCTCTGTCCATCTCCTATGTTAACCACTTTTCACTCTTCTACCCTCATTCAATAGGAGGTAAGTCTAACCTCACAGTACTTCTTTCCAGACAAAAATGGCATGTGTACAAAGTTTCCAGTGGTTTAAGAGACGTGAACGTACTACAAAACTAAGTGTATTTTTATAATATATATGCGTATAGATTTATTATGTTCTGGAAAACTCACCTCTTTATGTTTAAATATGTCTTAAAATATGATGAAGTCCTCGATATATATTTTTTATTTCTGCCTCTATTACTGTATCACTAAAAATAGCAATTTATGCAGTATAATTTAACAGTAAATATAATATATAGAATAAGAAATTTTAGTTGATTGGGAATACATGCAAGTCAGAATGAGTAATTAATAAAACTGAAACATAAATGAAATGAATAGGTTGACATTTGAATGGAATTCTATTGATACCTACTGGTTTGCAGCTACTTTAGTGTGATTAGATTTTTGTGTATAACAAGTGAAAAATCTTTTATACTTAACACAAAATTTTCAGGCATGTTGCCTGACTGGTACTCTAACCTGGAAACCTTTTGTCATTCAGGGATAACTGCTCTACCGACAGATCTACCCGAGCACGACTCTTGACCAATCCTCACAGATCTACTTCCGCCAGCACCTTTTCTCCACCTTTCAAACTTCACAGAAGTTCTCCTGCGCACCTTGCGGTGCAAGAACTCCTGGAAGTTCCAGTTCCTGAAAGTATGTAGAGTGAAATTTCATTTTGGAAACAATAGCCCGGGCTGCGACTAAGCCATGTATCAGCAAAACAGCTTCTTCCAGGAGTGCTAGTCCCATAAAGTATGTGGTTAAGCTTCTGTAAAGTTTGGAAGGCAGGAGATGAAACACTGGCAGAAGTAAAGCTGTGAGGGTGGGCTTGCTTTGATGCTCAGTCAGTCGACGATTTGCCCGCGAAAGGCAAATTTCCTGCTGCAGCTCACAGTTTTTATCTGACAGGAAGTTCCACGTTACGTACTACACAGTGTTTCTCGACTGTTACACTTCTACTCACACACGTAATCATGCCATCCATCGCAACCCTAACTCTCTCCCCTCTACCAGTACTGCTTTCCTCATTGTTATCTGACTTCTTGTCACATTCAGTCTTAACAGACTCGCACCTCTCCTATCATTGGCATCTCCCCTATCATTCATCACCTTCCCTTTGTTGGCATCTTGTAGGCCTGTGACTCTTTCACTGTTGTTAATTCCTAATCCAAACTTATGTAAGTCTGCAGCTTCCGTGAACGTTGTCATTGTTGGTAAACCCTTCTGAGCTCTTACGCCGTGTCGTAATCCCCTTCAGACTTCTTGAACTCTCGACGTCTCGGTCCTTCTTCTGGGGTTTTCTTTAGGACTCTACTGGTATCCCTGGTCGGGAGTTCAGCCAAGGGTTAACGAACTTTTAAGAGGAATATGATGCTGCCTAACGACTCAGATTTTGCCATCAACATTTTCCAAACTTGTTTCGTTGGTTTTTAGACAAAATTTTTGTTGCAAAGCTTAGTACTGTAAAGGTCTCAGTATTCCAAATTAACTAATGGTTCAAATGGCTCTGAGCGCTATGGGACTTAACTTCTGAGGTCGTCAGTCCCCTAGAACTTAGAACTAGTTAAACCTAAGTAACCTAAGGACATCACACACATCCATGCTGGAGGCAGGATTGGAACCTGCGACCGTAGCGGTCGCGCGGTTCCAGACTGTAGCGCCTACAACCGCTCGGCCAATTAACTAATGACTTTCTTGTTGAATGTTTGCAAGTCTGAGAAGCTACCACAGTTACGCAGTGGTGATGTCTCTTTCCCATATTTGTACATATTGGGGGTACGGGTGGCGTCTTGTTAAATAAGGCACCATACCTTGCTGCGGTGGATATGAATCATTTGTTGTCCGTCTGATGTTCGGAAGTATCCTGTGCATAGTGTGTACACTTCCACCGTTCCAATCCCGCTGCTGCTCATAAAGTATCCATTTTCGAAAATTTGAGTTGATTTTACAGTGGAACCTGTAATATCTCGTATCTCGGAAAAGAATATGTTGTGGCTAGGGATCTCAATAGGGCATATTCAAAGATTGACGAGGGAAGCCTCTTCAAGTGTTGTACTGAAGGCACCGATAAACTTCTCTCTGCGAGCATCGGAGGATGGCTTTGCTCCATGATGCATGGAGCCAGTGGACCCAAGACATTGGTGCAAACCCCAGTGACAGTCAGTGGGGTAGTTATACAGCAGTTAAATGCTGCATATAAGAATCACGTGCGGTGATAAACTATTATGAAATTGTTTATCACTTAAGCAGGTCTCGCGTGGAACGAATCTTTCCTATGCACCACGCGCAGATATTATACAGTAGCTGGCCATTACAGTAGAATCCACTTCAAGCACTGGCTGATTTGTCTGATTGGTCAGTTCCGCACAGTGATTCGGCGTTCACTCCACTTGATTACACAGGAAGGATTGATTCTTGGCTAGACAGTCATAATGCAGAAATCACTCTTTGTAAGGAGTCTGAACAAACAGTTGGATACCCCAAGGAGACATCACGCTAATATTGCAGCACACCGAATCACCGAATTTTAGCCTTTACAGTGCTTTCAAGTGTTTTTGTCTATATACAGTACAGTTTAAGGACGAAAATACGGTTCTTTCACGAAAATACCACATCATCCCATGGGAGAAACACAACTACTCAACACACAGATTCTGGACGTTGAACAGTTGTGCTTGGCACATATGATGTGTTATTGTAGTGAAAAGACATTATTTTCGTACTAAGTTATAATGTACACTGCCGGAAAAAAATAGTACATTCTTTTAGAGGCTTCCAGTTTACTCAAGATTTATTGTTGCAACAGTGGTTATGGAGTACATGAAATGGTTACATTTACAGATCAATAGCACAAGCTGTTCTGAGGTACTAGCTGTCACCCGTTGCTGGTGGTGGTGGTTGATTTGGGGAGGGGACCAGCGTGGCCATCGGTCCCATCAGATTAGGGAAGGGTGGGGAAGTAAATCCCTTTCAAAGGAACCATCCCGGCATTTGCCTAAAGCGACTAAGGGAAATCACGGAAAACCTAAATCAAGATGGCCGGGCGCGGGTTTGAACCGTCGTCCTCCCGAATGCGTGTCCAATGTGCTACTTCGTTCGGTGACCCATGCTGAAGCACACATATTACATGGTGGAGCCTCCATGGTGGATATGCAAGCGCTGACTTTGGCATCCAGTATATCGTACACGTGGCAAATACTGTCCTCGGATACGTTATGACGCAGCTGCTCGACCTTTTCATGTAGTTCTGTAAAAGCTGTTGGTTGATAAGCAGCACGAGTCTTTTCTCGTCCTGTCATATCTCACACATGCTCGACTGGAGACAGTCCGAAGATCGTGCTAGTCAGGGAAGTTGATGCACTCTTGCAGAGCACTTTGAATGTCACCAGTAGTATGTGGGAGAACATTATCCTGTTAGAACAACAAATCACCTTCCTGGTGCAAGAAGACAAAAGTACTTCTGTAACAACATTCTGCACGTATTGGTTAGCTTCCCCTCCAGAAGCACAGAAACACCAACGGTGAGCGACAATTGTAGCTTGTCGCACCCCAGAACATAAGGCTGGGGTTGGGGCCAGAGTGTCTTGGACGAATGCTCTCTACGAGAGAGTGGTCACCAGGTCTGTGTTTTATGCGCAAACGACCATCACTTGACTGCAGGTAGAATCAACTTTCATCGCAGAAAACACTGTCACGCCATTCCATCTTCCAACTGATCCTCTTGTGACACTGGCCGAGCCGTGAATGTTGATGCTGTTGTGTGAGTGGAAGGCAGGATAGAGGTGTGCGTCTCCGTAGCCCCCTGCTGATAGTCAGTTCGCAACACTACATGTTGACATATCTCGGCTGACAAGCTCTCTTATCTATGCTGTGGTAGCTGTACTGTCTACCACTGATGCACTTACAGTAAGACGATCCTGGCGGGAGTCTGTGCTGCGTGGATGTCCAGAAGCTCGTCTATAGGGGCAAGAATTTTCACATGACCACTGATACTAGCATCGTTGCACATCTGACGCTGCACGTCCAACATGTGTAGCAGTTCTCCGAGGGGATCATCCTGACACTCGGAAAGCCACAATCTGACCCCTTTCAGACTCGCTCAGTTGATGTGGTAATTATGCCGTTACACTGTCCGTTGGCAGACTACGTTGAAGGCGGTATCAGTACATCTACAATCCCCCAACTGGCATATGCCGTCATCGAATCAAAATTGACGTTGGAAGGTGTGCCAACTGTCAGATCACCGAAGCACTGTCGGACTTGGTTAGCAGTAGTATGGGTGACCGTCCGGGTCTTCCGAGCGCGTGTTGTCAAGTGGGGTGCAGTCGTGCCCTTGTGAGGCCGATTTGAGGAACAACTTGACTGACAAGTAGAGGCTCCGGTCACGAAAACTGACAACAGCCAGGAGAATTGTGTGCTGACCACATGCCCCTTCATATCCACATCCAGTGACGCGTCTCGGCTGAGGATGACACGGGGGTCGGTCGGTACCGTTTGGTCTTCAGAGGCCTGTTTGGACATCGTTAGAGAGAGTATAAGGACAGTAGCTGTGGACTGATAATTTGATGTGTATGCCACATCAGATGCATCACAGTGCATCCTGTTAATGTGTATGTGCTTGATGATGACACGGTTGTCGGAACTGACCAACTGCAAAACCGATAAGCGGTATAAAGGTAAGGCTACAGTCGACAATATTTACTTCCACGAAATATTTGATAAACACTCCATAATCACCAGAAATTCCAACCCAATGAAACATTCCATGGTCTGTAGGTACTCAGGGAGTTGTGGGTGATGCAGTGATATTTGCCTATTGTGGTGGACATTATTTTCTCACTCAGCTCGTCAAAATGTAATGCAATTGGTAAATTCAACATTCAAAAGTTTGGATACAAATTTAGATATTGTTTCTGAGGTGGTAGGGTTGTGGTTTTGTTGTGTTAAATAACATTTTATTTAATTTTAACATGTGCCAATTTTTATTTCACATTTTGTGGTCAGAACAAGGCAGTGCTTTCAAAATTACAAGTTAAACAATCCCCTCGACTCAGTTAATAAAGCTTCACAAATTAACCAAGAGACCAATCTCATCATAAAGAAGAGATCAAGTATTCACATACAGTTATTACCTAGCGTCCGTTCCTTACATCCACATGAAAGCAATAAAAACATAAATTTCACATTACCACGGATAAGTCAATTCTCGGATATGCCGAGGAAATATATCTTTGCCTCTAATCACTTCGGCTGTTACAAGAAAACAGATAACATAATCTGGTAGTGCTATACACTGAAAGTTGTTCCCGCAATAGAAGGCAGGTTGAGCAAATTAAGTCTTAACCCTCAATATTTATCCTAACGATACCCAAGGTTTACATAAGACAAGTATGAATTCCAAAACTTCACAGTGTGCGATTAACACGCTTTTACAGTTTACGTCGTCCCATGCTGTTCCACTTGCCTCTGGTCTGGTTAGTAATGAACGCAATCTTTTGCTTCTCGAAACGTGGAATGCGGCGCGCATCCCTTCCCTAGTCCCATCAAAGAATACTAATCAAATAAATTCAAATGATCTAGGGAGCGTAAATAAGATCCAACTTTGAACAGAGGCGGCAACCATTACACATTAGCAGTCAGAACATTTGGTTTACCCGGTCAATACACTTAACGGAAGCGGTCTAAACTTGTTATCTGCTGAGAGTGGCCGGTAATTAGTAATTCTTTAGCGTCACTGCGGAGAGTGTTTTACTCTCCGCAGTGACGTTAAAGAATTACTAATTACCGGCCACTCCCAGCAGTTCACAATTGTTAATATTTACGCTCTTAGTGACTTTAAAAAAATGCCTCAAGATGAAACTACTGCAAGAATTGATCAAACAACAACACGGAGTTGATCAAAACAATCAGTACCCCCAAGACAGGCATACCGGCAAGCAAATGACATTAAACACAAACGTACCCAAATGTTTCAAATCAAACAACAGCACCACAGTACAGATCTCGGCACGGCGTCAGTCGGAAATGTCTACAGTCTGATAAATACAGTAATCGTCTCCGTACCACTACCTCAAACCTATCACACACTTAATAGGCAATTATGGTAGGCGTATATTACTGCTAATGTCACGCGAAATATTTACTTAATCAAATGGCGTGACAGGTCTTAAACGAAGAGCAGTTCCACTTACGACACAGTAGCAAGTAACGAAGCAGTAAACTGCGTTCAAAAAATGACGAACAACTCAGTGCACGGCTCTCTACACAAAACATATCTTTACAGCTGAACCTAAGATTCAAACCGTGTATTCTTATATACAACTTTAACTTAAGAAATTATATCCAGCGCCCGAGGCATTGCACAGATCAATTAAAGCACTCATAGCAGTTGGAAAATCAGCCCCGTTAAGTAATGCTTACAACGGGGAATCTAATTCCGCTGACACCCACATTCCAACCTTAGCAAGAGAAGCAAAACTTAACAACACTAGATAAATTAGGAATCCGGCCTGATTTACCAGTGGCACTTCCTCTTAAGCACACAAAGACCGATAGAACTGCACAAATGACATCAACTTTATCTTAATCAAAATACACAGTGCACTGCCAAAACCGTAAAGTAACTGAGAGGCACACGACGAGGCCCAAAACACCATGGTTGCTAGTACACGAATAAATTTATCTTTTTTCTAACTTATTGGCTTTGTGGCCGCAGCCATTTAGCCATCTTAACAGTGTAATTTCAGTTGTGACAATACGAACGTAAGGACAACACAACATCCTGTCCCCGAGAGGAGAAAAATCTTAGAACCGGCCGGGAATCGAACCTGGGCCCCACCGCTTGCCAATCCGCCGCGCTGACTGCTCAATTGCGTAGGCGAACAACAAATTTATCTTGGATCATTACTATTCTCAACGCGTTCTCCATATTGAACGGCGTGCAGATTCTCCAACGGATGTTGCTGCGTTTACGGCCGCACGTATGGACACCATCTGCCCACTGGCCCCGGCCGCACAGACACCATGGTAGACGTCTGCAAATTGGGCGTTTTGCTCGCCCGTAGTCGCTCGAACTCACCACGCTCGGCCACGTCGTGCGCGAGTACGAAAGCTCAGGGCGGGCAGACGGTGGACGAATGAGGCGCCGAGGGGAGGGTGTGGGTGTTACTCCCCCCCCCCCCCCCCCTTCCTAAGATCCGTTTACTTATACTGTAGGCGTACATTCCTGCGTGGTAGCATGTCATCGCGACGTCATTATGACCAATAAGAAGAAAGCGGACTTTAGACAAAAAAAAGGTACAGTTAAAAATTTCGAGTAAAAGCTAGGGAACTACCAACGTCTGTAATGATGGTCGTCTCGGAGTGAAAAAAAAGTTTGCTGTTTTTTTTATAACATTATCTGCTTCGCTTCTTTGTTTCAAATTTACATATGCGAATATTACCACCTACAAAATGGTTCAAATGGCTCTGAGCACTATGGGACTTAACATCTGTGGTCATCAGTCCCCTAGAACTTAGAACTACTTAAACCTAACTAACCTAAGGACATCACACACATCCATGCCCGAGGCAGGATTCGAACCTGCGACCGTAGCAGTCCCGCGGTTCCGGGCTGAGCGCCTAGAACCGCTAGACCACCGCGGCCGGCTTACCACCTACAAATCAGAAATCTAATATCTATCTGCCTATCTATCTATAGTCCATTTTGTATTCTTGGTTAGCAATGTAATTGCATTGAATTCTTACAATGTCATCGACTTATTTCGGATCAAATCTGCTTCGTCTGTCCGAGATAAGGTTTCCTGCGGCGCTGAAATTCCTTTCACTAGGTACATTTGATACACAAAACGCTCTTTTCACTAAAATAGCTACCTTGGGATAAAGACTGTTTTTACGTTTCCACCACTCAAGCGGATCATTGCTGTAATCATCAGACATTCGCGTTAAATACAGGTCAACCTCATTGGTAGATATTTGATTGGTGAGTGCTGCTTGCAATCTCTAGGCGGCGCTGCAGAAATACTCTCATCAAAAAACGTTTCGCATCATCCCGGTTCCCAGAACCCACGCACAGTACCTTTGACTGTTCAAAGATGTCACTAAACACGCCCAAAGATGTAAACCATGCATGAACAGCGCCTCTTAGACGGAGGGGCTCCGACAGCTGATCGGTTCCAGTCATTACAGGTACACGGCTCGCGTTGTCTGTAGTTCAACCATGCCTAGACGGTGAATACCGCGGTTAGATCGCGTCCCCATTGTTACTTTGTGCCATGAAGGACTCTCAACAAGGGAAGTGTCCAGGCGTCTCGGAGTGAACCAAAGCGGTTTTGTTCGGACATGGAGGAGAAATGACATGCCTCGCTCAGGCCGCCCATGGGCTACTACTGCAGTGGATGACCGCTACCTACGGATTATGACTCGGAGGAACCCTGACAGCAATGCTAGCATGTTGAATAACGCTTCTCGTGCAGCCACAGGACGTCGTGTTACAACTCAAACTGTGCGCAATAGGCTGCATCATGCGAAACAATGAGCCATTTGACTCATTGGTACAACATGCAATGTGTTGTTTTAATGTGCAATAAAAATGGCGGAAATAATGTCTATGTTGATCTTTATTCCAATTCTCTATACAGGTTGCGGAACTCTCGGAACAGAGGTGATGCCAAACTTTTGTTGTTGTGTGTATATCGCAAGTATAACAAAAACAGAAGGAATAGGATAGCATCTTACAGTTTAGTAAATGAAAGAATTGTAACGCGTAAATTTCGAACTAGATTATATATGAGCATTATATCAATACATAGCCAGGAAGAAGGAAGAAAGAGTGATAAATTTTGCAAGAGCTTGCCAAATGCCCATTATTCCATAAATAAGAAAGACTGTTTTGTCATAGGAGACCATGTGAATGCTAGAATAGGAAAACAACCTAGTAAATAAATCGGAATAAATGGAGAATTAGCAGTTAATCAGAATGGGAAATGTTACGAGATTTTGTGAACTTAAATTCACTGTGAATAGAAAAAAAACTTTTTCAGACAGAGAGAGATTAACGAACTTACCTGGGTGTCCACAGTTGTAGATTAATTATAAATTATTCAATACCAAATGAAAAACTGTTCTGTAAAAGTCAGTTGTTGGAAGAAGAGGAGAATGAGGAAATAGAAGAAATCAATTGATGTTTTTGGGAAACAGATAAAACAGGTTTCAAGGAACTTCAAGAGGCCTGATACAGCTGCACAATCCGAAGAGCTCCTGAAACGGGCAATATAAATATACAACTTTTTGAATACCTATCTGAAAGAGCTAAGTATAGGCTTTAAATTTTGTAAATCAATGCTGGCAATAAATAACATTACCAATGGAATGGAAGAGATTTAACTCTCTTAAGTATGGCATATACAATATATGTGGCGAAAGCAGTGAATAGACTGATAAACATCTTCGGGAGCGTATTACACAAAGAACAAACTGCTTATCGGAAAGGAAGGTCCTCCTAAGATAACATTTCCTCATTAAAACAAGTAATAGAAAAAAGAAGGGAATTCGATATGACAACCTGCGCATTTCTACAGACTATACGAAAGCTGTCTGCAATGTACGTAGAGGAAAGCTATGGGTGTTATGGAGAAAAAGGTCTACAACTACATCTGATCAAAGTTATACAAATAATTTATATATACACAAGAACAAAAATAAATTTAAAGCTTGAATCTGGAAATATCGCCGAAGGAAATATTAATAAAGGGATCAGACTAGCATGTATTTCACTGATGTATCTATATTTATGTGTAGACGTCGTTGTGAGTGAATCGAAAGAATGGATTATGAAATTTTATATAGAGGACAGTTTGAAGGAAAGAAATTTTATGAACAGTCTTTGTTTGCTGACGACCAGATTCCAGCAAAAATGTTCAAATGTGTGTGAAATCTTATGGGACTTAACTTCTACGGTCATCAGTCCCTAAGCTTACACACTAGTTAACCTAAATTACCCTAAGGACAAACACACACATCCATGACCGAGGGAGGACTCGAACCTCCGCCGGGACCAGCCGCACAGTCCATGACTGCAGCGCCTAAGACCGCTCGGCTAATCCCGCGCGGCACCAGTTTCTAGCTGCCGATGACGAAGACAGCTTACAGAGAACGTTATATGAACTTTTTCAAAATAGCAAAGCAACATGATTAAGTATACGGACGAATAAAACCAAGTCCATGGTATTCCAGTGCTCATAATTTTTCAGATGTATGTACATATTGAGTAAGAAAACCAATGAACAACTTCACGTTATCGGGTTATTTAACATTTCACGTTGTTGGGTTATGACATATCATATCATGACGAAGTATATACTGAAAAAAAAGATTGAGGCAGTCGATATGATATGTTGTAAGTAGGCTGTTTAGGTTTTCTTATTGGTAACGCCACGTAGCGCTCTCTATGAAAATCACTGGCTGTGCTGTGTGCAGTCTGTGGCTAGTTTGCATTGTTGTCTGCCATTGTAGTGTTGGGCAGCTGGATGTTAACAGCGCATAGCGTTCGGCAGTTGGAGGTGAGCCACCGGCAGTGGTGGATGTGGGGAGAGAGATGGCGGAGTTTTGAAATTTGTAAGACTGGATGTCATGAACTGCTATATACATTATGACCTTTGAACACTATTGAGGTAAATACATTGTTTGTTCTCTATAAAAATCTTTCATTTGCTAACTATGCCTATCAGTAGTTAGTGCCTTCCGTAGTTTGAATCTTTTATTTAGCTGGCAGTAGTGGCGCTCGCTGTACTGCAGTAGTTCGAGTAACCAAGATTTTTGTGAGGTAAGTGATTTGTGAAAGGTATAGGTTAATGTTAGTCGGGGCCATTCTTTTGTAGGGATTATTGAAAGTCAGATTGCGTTGCGCTAAAAATATTATGTGTCAGTTTAAGCACAGTCTTGTATAATTGTTCAAAGGGGACGTTTCATATGTGGACCGTTAGCCGAGGATACCTCACTGGAATCTTCTGATTTTTTCTTGTAGTTTGTGTAATTAGTGTAGCTATTGTTTATTGTTAGCGCGTAATTATAGAGAGAATTTCCTTTGTAGTTGCAGTCTTTCATTGTTGTACAGTAAAATAGATGTGCCACGCATGTAGATTTGCACCAAGTATTTCGCAGCTGCAATTAACTAGATATTATTTTCAGTGCTATGTTAATGTGTCCTCTTATTTTTGCTCTTCAAATTGTGTTTTTCTGCGTTGTCGTGTGAAATATTGTGACAATAATGGCGTGTGAAAAACGTAATACTAGGCTCCAAAGTAAAGTGAGAAATGACAGTGAAGACGAAAGCAGTGTGTTAGCGCCACCATGTAATGAATTAACTAATATTCAAAGTAGTAATTTGGTAACTGTGCATAGGGAAATGGAGCGGGCGTCAAATAATGGTGTAGACAGTGAAACAGGTAGTGAACAGGGAAGCATTATCGATCGATCGGTCGGCAACAGCTCGCCTCAGGAATCGGGAATGACAGAACACAATATTGCAAATACTGTAGACTGAGGTTTTGGGTTCTCACCGTTTTCTCAAATGAGTCAGACACATTTTCCGCTTGTCAAAATGCGAATGTTGCCGGTGCAAATTCACTGCCGGAAAGCACTGAGGAACATGTTTAAGGCACCAGTGCATTGTTATTATAATTAATGCAACAAATGGGACAAAAGCTTCAAAAGTTAGACACAATGGAACAACACCAGAGACAAACACAGCAACAGTTAGACACAATGGAACAAAATCTTCAAAAGTTAGACACAATGGAACAAAATCAGAGACAAACACAGCAAAAGCTTCAAATGTTAGACACAATGGAACAAAATCTTCAGAAATTAGACTGCACACTTGAACAAACACGTGAAGATTTAACTACTGAGTTACATAACATTGAATCGAAATGTCAAAAATTCTGTAATGACGTAAAAACACAAATTTGTGAGCATTTTCAACCTATTTTTTCGCGGCCTGAAAATGCATTACAGAATCACGAAGCAGCCATAAAAGAACTGCAAACTATTGTTCATGAAAATCATGAGACCTTGCAAGCTAAAATTGACTCAGTTGCATCTACCGATTTGGTTACGCAACTTGCAAAAACTCAGGAAAACTTAAAGGACACAGTAGATACTCTGGAAATTGGTTCAGAAAGACACATTGAGGAAATTAGTTCATTATCAGAGAAAGTAGTTGAACTTTCGGATCAGCTAAATAATTTATCTACGAAGGTAGATGATAATCTGAACGACACAAAACCGGTAGTCTTTAATGACACAGAAGAGTGCGAAGAAATTAGGAAATTCAAACAAAATCAGAATCAAATTAATACGCAACACCAAAGAGAAATCCGGGAAGTACAAGATCAGCTGACACAGGTAATACAAGAATTACGTATTTCAGAGGACACTCGCGCCCCAATACAGGAAGAGGAACATAGAAATACGGAACAGCCACAAAATAATAACACAGGGCATTTCGGAAGTTATGAAAGAAATTGGCAATGTGCACCGAATTTTGAAATGGAACCGCCGACACGACGTAACAATGACCGACATGCGACTAGCCGACATGATGATTTTGACTAGAAGCTGTGGCCCACCAATCTCTACCAGGACTACAGTGGGTCTGCTCTGTGATGACCAACCTACCAATACTCTTCAAAATTTCGACTGACTCTGCTGTGGGTTTGCTCTGTTGTGGACCTATACCTGTCTGCATGTCAAGAGTCAGCACTGTCATTCCGTTGGAAGGACAACACTACTTCTTCAAGATTGCGTGGAAATCCACTACTTCCGTCTGCATTTTCTTTTACTGCTCAGACTTTGAGAAGAAAAAAACAACACTGCAATTTTACTGTGATGGATGATCAGGACTGTCTTTATGGACAGTGAGAAAATTTTACCTTTTGACCAACATTGTATCAATAAGTGTGTGCATTTGATTTCTTTGTTATTGTAATTGCGAAAAAAATTTTAACAAATATGTATTGGCCAGTGCCCAAAAAAATTTGTAAAATTTTTTGTGGGAAGCATGGGGGCTATGTAAGTAGGCTGTTTAGGTTTTCTTATTGGTAACGCCACGTAGCGCTCTCTATGAAAATCACTGGCTGTGCTGTGTGCAGTCTGTGGCTAGTTTGCATTGTTGTCTGCCATTGTAGTGTTGGGCAGCTGGATGTTAACAGCGCATAGCGTTCGGCAGTTGGAGGTGAGCCGCCGGCAGTGGTGGATGTGGGGAGAGAGATGGCGGAGTTTTGAAATTTGTAAGACTGGATGTCATGAACTGCTATATACATTATGACCTTTGAACACTATTGAGGTAAATACATTGTTTCTTCTCTATAAAAATCTTTCATTTGCTAACTATGCCTATCAGTAGTTAGTGCCTTCCGTAGTTTGAATCTTTTATTTAGCTGGCAGTAGTGGCGCTCGCTGTACTGCAGTAGTTCGAGTAACCAAGATTTTTGTGAGGTAAGTGATTTGTGAAAGGTATAGGTTAATGTTAGTCAGGGCCATTCTTTTGTAGGGATTATTGAAAGTCAGATTGCGTTGCGCAAAAAAAAATATTGTGTGTCAGGATAAGCACAGTCTTGTATAATTGTTCTAAGGGGACGTTTCAGTGTGTTACCATCAAAAGAACTCTCAGGGGAAAAGTACGAAAGGACCAATGCCAAAATTTTATGAAGTTGTGGCAGCTCCCTGTGGAGTATTCTGAAGTGAAAACTGGACTATGAACTCCGTCCACATAGTAGACTCCAAGCTCCCGATATGAGATTTTTGCGAACAGTTCAAGACGTAACAAAAAGAGATGGATTGAAAAATGTAAGTATACGGAATAATGTAGGAATTTACAGCTTAAATTGAAAGGTTAAAGAATACATAAAAGAATAGAAAGAACATATTGAAAGAATGGGCGATGAACGTATTCCAACACAACTGCTACAGTACATCTGTACAGGAAGAAGGAACATTGGTAAACCGAAGAGAAAGTGGACTGATCAAGAAGTCGCAAAAATCCAACTGCTCTAATGCTTGACGAAAATGAAGAAGATGACAAAAACAGAATTATGTGTTTCTGTCGCGTTGTAATTCTTTTCTTGCTTATCTTGAACTGTTATTTCGTCACAAATTGGACGAACAGCACTTAACGTCTCGTCTCTGTCAGCAACGGACATTATTTTCAGTAGTCGGAATGGTGGTCTGTGAAATGTTGCTATTGTGTGCAACGTCCGGATTCCTACTTTCTCCTCCATGAGACGGAGGAAACGCTCTTTCAGTTCACATAATACCTACAGTTAACGTAAGATATTGCGACATTTGTACTTTACCAGAGGCACTGAAACTGGTATTTTGAAACTAATTACATTTTGTAATTGCTGGGCACGCAGCGCGTATTATACAAGAGAAATGGATTTACGATAATTGAAAGAACCATACCTCTGTAAGATATTGCGACATTTGTACTTTACCAGAGGCACTGAAACTGGTATTTTGAAACTAATTACATTTTGTAATTGCTGGGCACGCAGTGCGTATTATACAAGAGAAATGGATTTACGATAATTGAAAGAACCATACCTCTGTATCATCGGGCACTGCGTTGCAAAGACTTTTCAGTTTCTTTTTTTTTTCTTAAGACATCAGTCTTCTGACTGGTTTGATGCTGCCCACCACTAATTCCTCTCCTGTGTCAACATTTCCGTCTCAGAGTAGCACTTGCAACCTGCCTCCTTAATTATTTGCTGGGTATGTTCCAGTCTCAGTCTTCCTCTATAGTTTTTACCCTCTACAGCTCTCTTCAGTACATGAAAGTTATTCCCTGATCTCTTAACAGATGCCCTACCATCCTGTCCCTTCTTCTTGTCAGTATTTTCCACATTGTCCTTTACTCACCGATTCTTCGCAGAGCCTCCACATTCCTTACCTTATCAGTCCACCTAATCTGCAGTATTCTTCTGTAGCACCACATATCATCTTCTGTTCCGGTTTTCCCCACACCCCATATTTCACTAACATACAGTACTGCGCCCCCAACGTACAGTCTGAGAAATTTCTTACCAAAATTAAGGTGTATGATTGATACTAGTAGACTTCTCATGGCCAGGAATGCCCACTTTGCCTGTGCTAATGTCCTTTTTATGCCTCCTTGCTCTGTCCGTCTTGGATTAATTTGCTGTCTAGGTAGTAGAATTCCTTAAATTCATCTACTCCTTGATGAACAGTCCTGGTTATAAGTTTCTCTCTGTTCTCATTTCCGCTACTTCTCATTACTTTCGTCCTTCTCCGATTTACTCTCAGTCCATATTATGTACTCATTAGACTGTTGATTCCATTCATCACCTCCTGCAAGTTCTTAATTTTCACTGACGAAAGCAATGTCATCAGCAAATCTTGTCTTTGATATCCTTTCACCTTGGATTTTAATTCCACTCATGAACTTTTATTTACATCATCATTTCTTTGGTGTACAGATTGGACACCAGGCGTGAAAGCGTACATCCCTGTCTTACATCCTTCGTAATCGGAGCACTTCGTTCTGAGGCTTCCAGTCTTATTGTTCCCTCTAGGCCCTTATACATGTTGACCTCGTGGAACTAGTCCGGAAGCTTTTGCCTATGGAAAGATTACCATGAAACTTGTTCAGTTACAGGCTACATGTCCTGTGGCACCATATTATGTGTCTTTAATGCAGTGTTTTCCATTTACTTTTGCATCCTCATGCCGTTGATCATCCATGATTCTTCCGCCTTTAACGGCATTTTCCCACACCATCGGCAAGAGGATGCCCTGAACCCTGTCCGCTCCTCCACCCTCTTTGACGAGGGCGTTGGCTGAGTGAGGATGACTTTTTATATCGGAAGTCTTCGGCCGCCATTGCTGATGATTTTTATTCAAAATTTAAGCGGTGGCAGGGTTCGAACGCTGAACCGATGCCGTTTTGATTACTTCTCGAAGACGCTACCCCCCCCCCCTCCCCCATTTTTTTTGCATTTTGTTCGTTATTGTTCATCGTTCTTGGTCATAGTGGACGTCACATGACATCCTGTGAAGTTCGCTGTTGATTTTTCACTCAGTTTTTTAATACAGAGACCAGTCAACTTCCTCACTAGACGATGGGCACGCATTACAAATACATTGAATTGTAGGATATTTCTCATCTTCGAGCACTTCATTTACATCTTTGAATGGCTCCAAAAATGTCGAGTTCTTTTGCAGTTTCGTTGTTGTAGCGATTAAGTTTTACAGGTACGCCCTTCTCCTCGGCTATTTCCATAATTGTGTCGTACTGGCTAACTGCAAACTGCAGCATTCTAAATAAGCTGTCCCGACAGGTCCCCGTTTCTTGCTTGAAGCTCGTCTAAAGAATTCATGTCACATGTTTTTTTAATGAAATGGAATCGTGGAATAATCCACTGCAATCTCAGTCTTCAAATAATCGTTATCTGGAACTGGTTTGAGGAATATACTGAACGATGTGCAATACTTACATAACGCAAAAAGGAAGACAGTGCCTTTGCATATATTAGCGCCTCGTTCGATGACAAAATAAATCTTATTATCGTTCTGGGGATTTACTCCTACATTAAATAATATTTCCACAGCATGGTTCTTAATGAAATTCCTCGATTTTTCCTCTTCGGAAAAGTGAGTTGTTGCCAATCCCCTGTTCTAATTTGTCAGTCTTGGTCAACAAAGTGTTCAGTAACAGATCGGTCCACAAATCCGCTGTACATGCAGACCCATTCAGAGCTGTTGGTTGGGCAGTACTTGGCACCATACTTGCCTATAACGCATTGGCTTGTCTTTCAGTAATTCACAACACCGTCGTGGATGAGGCAGAATGCTGCAGACATGCACCTGTCCAAATTCGGAACCGACATTTTCAAGCTCCTGAAATAAGAAGCGAAATTCTCCACCAGGTTTTAAAGTAAATGGACGAAGGTCTCTAGCACACATTTCCACGCGTTGTTCTAGTACTGAGTCTTTCCATGAAGCTGGTAATACTCCGTCATGTTCTGGAGAGACGTGTTCTCAGGAGCGTCGTAGTGAATATGTAAGACAGGACAGCAGAGCACCTGCCGCAGTACATGTGACCGACACGATTTCCATCGTCATCAGATACTAATGAAAACCTCTTCCACACATTGCTTCGACCATATGCTTTCGCACTCAGGATGAACTCTTTCGATTTAAGATTTCCTCTCACAGTGCGTCTCACGTTCACGCGACAGGATCCTGCAGCGAGAGACTGAGTGCTGGCTAGGTGGGAGTAGATGGTCGTGACACTAGAACACGAATATAGTTGCTCCCTGCGTCGAAAGCAGCTACATTGAAGTCTGCTGGACTTCCCTGTAACTACATGCACAATGCAATTCTAGCGAGCACCATCGGCGGCAGATGCAGACCTCTACGCCGTACAACAGTGCAGCGGCGTTCCTCACGAGACCCAGCTTGCTCCATGCCAACACCTTCCTGGAACACACTCCATCCACCAGTCACGCCAACTACTGTCTCCTGGGGTCGACTCCTCAGTCCCCGCATGGCATGCCTCAAAATCATAGACTTACTGAAAATAACTAGACCTCTCAGTGGAGCTAGTGTAGTGTTCCCACATTAACAAGAATGGAGCCGACATTTGCAGGGCAAGGGTGTGCTAACACGGTTCGTTGGTATGCTGCTTTAAATTGCAATAACAAGAATGGAAGCAAAAACAACGACCGGAAGGAATGTTACATTTCACAGGTTAGTCATTCCTGATTACTTTTTCCCTTCTAATATTACTCCTGTATAAAACTTTTCTGAAAACTAATAATTCTGCTGTACATAGCTGAGATAATACAAACGCTTGTGTTTGTTTAAGTTCCCCCTCCCTGATTGTTCACTCAACCAGAAATGGATATTTGCGACTCGCAGAGAGGACTTTCGACCCACAGCAAATCATTTACTCTGCTCTGATCATTTTGAAGAGAGTTGCTACCTTGAAAATTACGTGAATAGAAAACAACTAAAGGACGATGCTGTACCCACAATATTTCACTTTCCAACTCATTTTAAAAAGGTATAGTATCCTTGACGCCGCTTAATATACGTGGAAATACGTATTGCGTTGTGGAAATAACTTAATAATTATGTACAATTGTATGCTTGTATCTTCCGCAGGTTACTAAGGAAATGAAACCATGAAAGCCAAGAAATGAAGTCGAGGCTGATCAGAACGTGTGTGAAAATGAAATTCCTGTTTCTGTTTACACCGAAGACGACAATTATTCATTTCCGTCAACTCCAAGGAAATTGAAGGAAAAGTATGATCAAATTGTGGAAAGGAAGATAGGCAGAAGTGTGCGTTACAAGAATAATTAAAGACAGTAACTGACAAGTGCAGAAGACAGACACAGAATATATGTCAGTTGTCAAGTATTTTAGAAGAAGTGAAAGCAAAAACTTCGTAAATGATAAAATAATCTCTCTAATTAACGCCCCTCATAGCCACATGTTGTTGGAAATATTAGATCGTAGCAAGAACAGAGCACTACCGTATCCTGAAAAGTTAAAAGCTTTTACTCTGACTTTAAACTTTTATTCTCCAGCTGCGTACAGGTATGTTCGCAGTATATTTAACTTATCATTGACACATGAAAGTACATTATGTAGTTTTGCTTGGATTTACAGCAGAAAGATTCTAAATTATACAGTAAGAGTTGCGAAATCATCCCATGATGTATTTTGTGCATTAATGTTCAATTAAATGTCAATGAAGAAGTGTATTAAGTTGAATGGGAATGAATCTGTGGGCTATGTTAATTTTGGGAGTGTTCCTACTACATCAGGAAGAGGGAGTTGAATGTAAAGAGGCTTTGGTTATAATGGCAGTAGTAGTCAATGACCATTGGAAGATTCCTTTAGGGTGCTTCTTGATGATGGTATTTCTGCCTATGCGGAGAAGACCATTGTTGAAATGGTTATTACAATATTACATGAGGTAAAAGTGACCGTATTAGCTGTTGCTTGTGATGGCCTTTCAACAAATATTGCAATGGCCAAGAAGTTAGATGTAACTATTGCAGCTGACAACATGAAGCCCTGTTTCAGGCAATAACGTGTATATTATTTTCGATACATGTCATATGATAAAGTTAATTAGAAAGATGTTTGGTTCATTTAAGAATTTAACTGACGGATGCGGAAGAAAAGTATCTTGGGGAATACATTGAAAAGTTTCATTCTATATTAGAGAAGGAAGGGCTTCATCTTGCAAATAAATTATTATATCTCGATTTTCTTCCCGCCATGAACCATGGACCTTGCCGTTGGCGGGGAGCCTTGCGTGCCTCAGCGATACAGATGGCCGTACTGTAGGTGCAACCACAACGGAGGGGTATCTGTTGAGAGGCCAGACAAACGTGTGGTTCCTCAAGAGGGGCAGCAGCCTTTTCAGTAGTTGCAGGGGCAACAGTCTGGATGGTGGCTGATCTGGCCTTGTAACACTAACCAAAACTGCCTTGCTGTGCTTGTACTGCGAACGGCTGAAAGCAAGGGAAAACTAAACCTGTAATTTTTTCCGAGGTCGTGCAGCTTTACTGTATGGTTAAATGATGATGAGTAAAGTATTCCGGAGGTAAAATAGTCCCCCATTCGGATCTCCGGTCGGGGAATACTCAAGAGGACGGCGTTATCAGGAGAAAGAAAACTGGCGTTCTGCGGATCGGAGCGTGGAATGTCAGATCCCTTAATCGGGTAGGTAGGATAGAAAACTTAAAGAGGGGAATGGATAGGTTAAAGTTAGATATAGTGGGAATTAGTGAAGTTCGATGGCAGGAGGAACAAGACTTTTGGTCAGGTGAATACAGGGCCATAAATACAAAATCAAATAGGGGTAATGGAGGAGTAGGTTTAATAATGAATAAAAAAATAGGAGTGCGGGTAAGCTACTACAAACAGCACAGTGAACGCACTATTGTGGCCAAGATAGAAACGAAACCCACACCTACTACAGCAGTACAAGATTATATGCCAACTAGTTCTGCAGATGATGAAGAAATTGATGAAAAGTATGATGAGATAAAAGAATTTATTCAGGTAGTGCAGGGAGACGAAAATTTAATAGTCACGGGTGACTGGAATTCGAGAGTAGGAAAAGGGAGAGTAGGAAACATAGTAGGTGAATATGGATTGGGGGAAAGAAATGAAAGAGGAAGCCGTCTGGTAGAATTTTGCACAGAGCACAACTTAATCATAGCGAACACTTGGTTCAAGAATCATAAAAGAAGGTTGTATACATGGAAGAATCCTGGAAATACTACAAGGTATCAGATAGATTATATAATGGTAAGACAGAGATTTAGGAACCAGGTATTAAATTGTAAGACATTTCCAGGGGCAGATGTGGACTCTGACCACAATCTATTGGTTATGAGCTGTAGATTAAAACTGAAGAAACTGCAAAAAGATGGGAATTTAAGGAGATGGGACCTGGACAAGCTGATTAAACCAGAGGTTGTACAGAGTTCAGGAAGAGCATAAGGAAACAATTGACAGAAATGGGGGGAAAAATACAATAGAAGAAGAATGGGTAGCTCTGAGGGATGAAGTATTGAAGGCAGCAGAGGATCAAGTAGGTAAAAAGACCAGGGCTAGTAGAAATCCTTGGGTAACAGAAGAAATATTGAATTTAATTGATGAAAGGAGAAAATATAAAAATGCAGTACATGAAGCAGGCAAAAAGGAATACAAACGTCTCAAAAATGAGATCGACAGGAAGTGCAAGATGGCTAAGCGGGGATGGCTAGAGGACAAATATAAGGCTGTAGAGGCTTATCTCACTAGCGGTTGTATAGATACTGCCTACAGGAAAATTAAAGAGACCTTTGGAGAAAAGAGAACCACTTGTATGAATATCAAGAGCTCAGATGGAAACCCAGTTCTATGCAAAGAAGGGAAAGTAGGAAGGTTGAAGGAGTATATAGAGGGTCTATACAAGAGCGACGTACTTGAGGACAATATTCTGGAAATGGAAAAGAATGTAGTTGAAGACGAAATCGGAGATAGAATACTGCGTGAAGAATTTGACAGAACACTGAAAGACCTGAGTCGAAACAGGGCCCCGGCAGTAGACAACAATCCATTAGAACTACTGAAGGCCTTGGGAGAACCAGTCCTGACAAAACTCTACCATCTGGTGAGCAAGATGTATGAGACGAATACCCTCAGACTTCAAGAAGAATATAATAATTCCAATCCCAAAGAAATCAGGTGTTGACAGATGTCAAAATTACCGAACAGTCAGTTTTATAAGCCACAGCTGCAAAATACTAACGCGAATTCTTTACAGACGAATGGAAAAACTAGTAGAAGCCAACCTTGGGGAAGATCAGTTAGGATTCTGTAGAAATATTGGAACACGTGCGGCAATACTGACCCTACGACTTATCTTAGAAGAAAGATTAAGGAAAGGCAAACCTACGTTTCTAGCATTTGTAGACTTAGAGAAAGCTTCTGACAATGTTGACTGGAATACTCTCTTTCAAATTCTAAAGGTGGCAGGGGTAAAATACAGGGAGCGAAAGGCTATTTACAATTTGTACAGAAACCAGATGGCAGTTATAAGAGTCGAGGGACATGAAAGGGAAGCAGCGGTTGGGAAGAGAGTGAGACAGGGCTGTAGCCTCTCCCCGATGTTATTCAATCTGTATATTGAGCAAGCAGTGAAGGAAACAAGAGAAAAATTCGGAGTAGGTATTAAAATCCATGGAAAAGAAATAAAAACTTTGAAGTTCGCTGGATACATTGTAATTCTGTCAGAGAAGGCAAAGGACTTGGAAGAGCAGTTGAACGGAATGGACAGTGTCTTGAAAGGAGGGTATAAGATGAACATCAACAAAAGCAAAACGAGGATAATGGAATGTAGTCGAATGAAGTCGAGTGATGCTGAGGGAATTAGATAGGAAATGAGACACTTAAAGTAGAAAAGGAGTTTTGCTATTTAGGGAGCAAAATAATTGATGATGGTCGAAGTAGAGAGGATATAAAATGTGGACTGGCAATTGCAAGAAAAGCGTTTCTGAAGAAGAGAAATTTGTTAACATCGAGTATAGATTTAAGTGTCAGGAAGTCGTTTCTGAAAGTATTTTTATGGAGTGTAGCCATGTATGGAAGTGAAACATGAACGATAAATAGTTTGAACAAGAAGAGAATAGAAGCTTTCGAAATGTGGTGCTACAGAAGAATTCTGAAGATTAGATGGGTAGATCACATAACTAATGAGGAGGTATTGAATAGAATTGGGGTGAAAGAGGAGTTTGTGGCACAACTTCACAGGAAGAAGGGACCGGTTGGTAGGACATGTTTTGAGGCATCAAGGGATCACAAATTTAGCATTGGAGGGCAGCGTGTAGCGTAAAAATCGTAGAGGGAGACCAAGAGATGAATACACTAAGCAGATTTAGAAGGACGTAGGTTTCAGTAAGTGCTGGGAGATGAAGAAGCTTGCACAGGACAGAGTAGCGTGGAGAGCTGCGTCAAACTAGTCTCAGGACTGGAGACCACAACAACAACATCTCGATTTTGGTCAGAGGAAGATGAAAGTAAATGTAGCTGTTAAAGTTTTTAGTGCTTCAGTTAATAGTGCCCTACAATACTTGTGCTATAACTTGAAATTACAAGAATTTCAAGGTTCTGAAGGAACTTCAGACTTTTGTTCTATTTTTGACCAAATGTTTGATCACTGTAACTCCAAAAATTCATTCGCTAAGGGATACAAATCACCTACACGTGATACCAATAAAAGCACACGGGGACCTTTTCTTGAGAAAGTAGCATGTTACTTAACTTTCCTCAGAGATTCAAATGGGGAACTTTCGTGCAGAGGTAACAGAAGGACAGCAATACTATGGATTTTAGCACATTGCGAAAGTGTTAAAGGATTGTACAATGATGTAATAAAAAAATTAAAGATTTTTTGATGTACAAGTGTAGCCAGGACACCTGGAAATGTATTTTCCTTTCGTCAGGGCTAGCAGCAGTGTACAGAAATCTTCTTCTTTCAAACGAATTTAAACATAAAGCAAGTGCTACGTGTCAGGCTGAAGATGACATGCCTCCTGCCTTGTACTGAGAAAAACAAATTTGTTTCACATGATCCTGTAGAGTTTTGTAATAACGGAAGATACGACCGTACAGAAGATGTGGAAGCTCTGACCGGTCATGATTCTCATATTGCCCCAGAAGCTAACTGAGTGTACTAACGTTGTGGTTGTTTATAGTGCAGGATTTGTTGTCGAACATATGGCGAACAAGTTAAATTGGAACACTTGCGTAAATAGTTTATTTAGTGTAAACCCGTGCAGTACTCAGATTTGTTGAGAAGAAAAGATAATGGTGGCTTTATCATGCCATTAACAGGTGTTTTTACTGTGTGCAGAGAGACAGAGAAGCTAGTTCGGTTGGGAGTTTTGTCATCTAGTATTGTACTTACAGAAGATAGTGTGGTCAGTGACAATGTTAAATGTTGTGCCAGTAGTGATGCGGCAAAATTTATTCCCAGCATTGAAAGACCATTTAACTGAAAATGTTTTCCCTGAGAATCATGTTTATATTATTGTAAAAACTGCAGTAAAGTGGTATATTAAAATTCGTTGTAACCACGTAGCAAACACACGCTATGCTAGTTTTCACAAGAAATAATTAAGCAGACACTGACAAAACCTATTTTATTTCATACTCATTGATGTAAATAACACATAAGATGTCAATCTGTTAAAAACAAATTGTTTGAACTTTGAAAACGTCAGTTTCCTTGTACCTTTCCAATAAATAATAGGAATGATCAAACTAGTAATCATGTTTCTTAGTTATTTTCGTTCGAATGTTTACAGCATGAGAGTAATTTTGTTAATTGCACAGATTATCGCTTGAGTTTGGTTGTGCCCCTCCTTCACTGACGTCTTGGTTGTGGTGACTGACCCATTTGTAATGTAGTGTGAGGTCTAAGTTGGTTTGGAAGGTAATGAACGCTAAATAAGCGTTGTGGTAAATTAATGTATAGGGTAGCCTGATGTCTGTTAGCGCCACACATCCACGGCACTTTTTTCTGTAAAAAAAAAAAAAAAAACGCTAGAACTGCATGATACGTACAGAAAAGCTGTATTGAATTTCATACAAAATTTATGACAAGTATTTTAGTGCATATCATGGACAAAAAATCAAAGAGGGGGGGGGAGAGATACATAAGACTTATCCAAATTAAAATACGAACTGGGGCTCACTCAATAATTATATAGAAATGTACATTTAGATTAAAAAGAAAATATAAAGAAGTATATTGCAGAGATAGCTTGAAAAACTCAACGCGATTTAAATACGTGTGGTGGTGTTTGCATGTACTACATATCAAATATCTAACAAAATGTTGCATATACATTCCTTTGAAACGGAATCCACCTTAGTAACTACAGTGAGAATGAAATGCCTGGGTAAAGTTAGAGTGACACTCACAGTGTTGAAGTCCATGCAATCCGAAGGAAAAATACGACATATTGTGGAAAAGAGGTAGACAAAATCGTATCACATTAAAATAAGCGCAAAAAACCGATACACGACACGAAAAATTAAACAGGAACAGAATGTGGTAAAACATAGTGAATGGTAAAATAATATCTCGTTGTAGTACTTGAAGTTTAAATGCAACTATCTTGAACCGCAACTTGTAGCATTTTCGCTCCAAATTGTCAAAAAGGAGTCATATATTCTTTTGACGTAAATTAAATGCGGATAATTGCGAAACTTACTTCATTTAAGAATAAGTTTAAGATAAATTTGGTTACTCGGTGATAATTGTGAAACCAACATGCTTTTATTTAGTTTTACAGTGCTACTGTTGTGTGTCACGTCCTTCAAATTACCAGGCCTACAGCAACATTCGTCCTTGCAATTGGCGGTGGTTAGGGTCTTCAGTTTGGGAGCAAATGCCTCACTTCGTCGCTACGGTGGAGTAGGGGCTTGCTCGAAATACGCTTCTCACCAGCCACTACTGCCCTCTCCCGGCCTATGTCACAGGCTCCACCCAGCCAAATCAAAGATGTTTGTGTTGTCCTCATCATGTCATCATCATTCGGGAAAGTAGCGAGACTGGGCAGTGAAAAGATTGTGAATTTGTAAGCGTGCTGGTAACAACGCCGTTGAGCGCCCCACAAACCAAATATCACCATCATCTTCATCTTAATAATCATACACAAACGGAAACGCGGTCGGAATGATCAAAGTAGGAAGCAAGAGTTACAGATAATTCGCTGAAAGCATTGAATCAACTGAATGACTTGAAGACTTTACACGATATTAACTCCATACAAAGGATCGCATTCGTAGTTCACGGGAAAGAAGGAGAAATCTATTAAAAAATTCGCCTCACACGTTGCAGGTATGCGGTAATTAACTAGTAGCAACGTAAGCTAATCCTGAATTCAACTAGCGACCGTGCTGAAGGCACTGACTGGTTCAGCATCAGACAAAGTGTCAAATCACTAAAGTTCACCGTAAACTGAGGAACCTTTTAGAATAAAAGTGCGACCTTTCCGGAATTATTTCTTTGACTAACTGCGATGAAACTGAAACTTATGATTAGTATTCTCCGAGGAGCACGAGACACTCACGGTGATGTTCCTAGGATTAGTGTCCAGAAAACTGTCTAAGTCGCCGGCAGTTAGCTACCGGGGTCTGCCTTTTTTCTGTACAGGGTGGTGGCGTACTGGACCAATCTCAAATCCGCTGAACCGAAAGACGCTAAGAAAGGCCGGATGCCCATTGCTGTATACCATATCAGATTACTGGAAATGCGTGAACAGAATTCAGTGTAAATTTTACACGCTGGGTGATTGGCCAATCAAAAGGCTCTAAAACGGTGGGATGATAGTTGCTTCAGGCTACGCCAAGTTACAGCATGTATTAACAGGACTCAGGGGAGCTTTTCCTCGATTCTACACAGGGAAAGAAAGAAACTGCTTTGACATCTACACTCTACTATCCACACACCCAAACATTACAGAGCTGATGCATGATGTGGAATGCGGAACAGAAAGAGGCTGCTAATGTGAGACAAAAATCTGTTCCATACGAATTCTTTCTCCAACCAGTGTAAATAAGGTATCGTAAATGATATTTATCTGAAAGGAGGCTGAAACAGGACCCTCTGAATGTGCTACGAGCTGTGTTCTTACGCAATCTCGGTGCCTCGATTCCAACCAGATTGGATGGCAAAAGTACGCATATGCACACAGCTCCGGCACACGACAAAAATGACTGGGTTGTTCGTCGAAATATCGTGCAAAAAATAGAATCATCATCTGTCCTGAACACTCGGGAGCATAGAATTAATGTGACATTACTGACTCCCATGTCGACAAAATTAAGTGCCTCTTCAGGAAAAAGGTAGGTAAACCTAAACGCTTTAGCAGGTGTTCTCATAGTTTACGTTTTCATCGATTTTGTCACCAAAGAACATAGCAATCTTTCCTTTATTATGTTCTGTTGATAGACTACAGTCAGCAGAACCTTCATCTAATAACACCCATGCTACGACCTGCGCCGGTTAAGTGTATTTATTTTGACATACTAGAAGATACGACAGATTTCTCCCCAGTGATGTATTTCGCTGGAGTCCCTGGACAATTCAGATCGTCGAATACCGTGATAAAACGCTTTATGACAGTGTGTATGTATGCTATATAATGAACCATTGTTTAGGTTGCCACATATATATTTTTACAAAGCGTTCGCGTTGACACACGGGACCCTCGAACAGCAAACAATTCAGAGCAAGAAGATGTAAAGAGGCAGAAGAATAAGTAAAGAATTTCGTTTGTAAAATATTTTCGATGATGCTGAGCCACAGTCATTCAATACTTTTTGAAAGAATAAACCAACATTTGATTATGTATTACTGTATTTACCTTCTGTACTTCCTAGATTTTTTACTTTCATTCCAATGTCAAGTACAATGCTAAAAGATCTTAGACCATTAAAACGTCACCTTTGTGACGTGTTAATGGTTTAAGAACATTCAGCATTGTACTCGATAATGGCATAACAGCCTATATCTAGATACCCCAGATAAAGATAAATACTGTAATACACAGTCAGATAGCGAGATATTCTTTCAAACATTTCGTTTGTGTTAGGTTTTTTAGAAACGCGGCTAGACAAGTAAGTATAAGAATTGTGTGTCGCTGTATGTTATATGTTTAGTGTCCACAGTAGGGCATCCTCCAAGCAACAAAAAAATGTGGTTTTAGTGGTGTCGGAATAACGATCATTTGGCTGTACAAATAAACTTTCAAAAACTAGCCTTAATTGGGTGGTGGCTTAGAGCATAGATACATTAGCTAGTATCAAAGGTTATACAACTACAAGCACTGGAAGTGTTTTACTGTACAAGCCCCTTACCTACCATGATTTTGTCGTGACTCCAGTATACAGGGTGTTACAAAAAGGTACGGTCAAACTTTCAGGAAACATTCCTCACACACAAAGAAAGAAAATGTGTTATGCGGACATGTGTCCGGAAACGCTTACTTTCCACGTTAGAGCTCATTTTATTACTTCTCTTCAAATCACATTAATCATGGAACGGAAACACACAGCAACAGAACGTACCAGCGTGACTTCAAACACTTTGTTACAGGAAATGTTCAAAATGTCCTCCGTTAGCAAGGATACATGCATCCACCCTCCGTCGCATGGAATCCCTGATGCGCTGATGCAGCCCTGGAGAATGGCGTATTGTATCACAGCCGTCCACAATGCGAACACGAAGAGTCTCTAAATTTGGTACCGGGTTTGCGTAGACAAGAGCTTTCAAATGCCCCCATAAATGAAAGTCAAGAGGGTTGAGGTCAGGAGAGCGTGGAGGCCATGGAATTGGTCCGCCTCTACCAATCCATCGGTCACCGAATCTGTTGTTGAGAAGCGTACGAACACTTCGACTGAAATGTGCAGGAGCTCCATCGTGCATGAACCACATGTTGTATCGTACTTGTAAAGGCACATGTTCTAGCAGCACAGGTAGAGTATCCCGTATGAAATCATGATAACGTGATCCATTGAGCGTAGGTGGAAGAACATGGGGCCCAATCAAGACATCACCAACAATGCCTGCCCAAACGTTCACAGAAAATCTGTGTTGATGACGTGATTGCGCAATTGCGTGCGGATTCTCGTCAGCCCACACATGTTGATTGTGAAAATTTACAATTAGATCACGTCGGAATGACGCCTCATCCGTAAAGAGAACATTTGTACTGAAATGAGGATTGACACATTGTTGGATGAATCTTTTGCAGAAGTGTACCCGTGGAGGCTAATCAGCTGCTGATAGTGCCTGCACACGCTGTACATGGTACGGAAACAACTGGTTCTCCCGTAGCACTCTCCATGCAGTGACGTGATCAACGTTACCTTGTACAGCAGCAACTTCACCTACGCTGACATTAGGTTTATCGTCAACTGCACGAAGAATTGCCCCGTCCATTGCAGGTGTCCTCGTCGTTCTAGGTCTTCCCCAGTCGCGAGTCATAGGCTGGAATGTTCCGTGCTCCCTAAGACGCCGATCAATTGCTTCGAACGTCTTCCTGTCGGGACACCTTCGTTCTGGAAATCTGTCTCGATACAAACGTACCGTGCCACGGCTATTGCCCCGTGCTAATCCATACATCAAATGGGCATCTGCCAACTCCGCATTTGTGAACATTGCACTGACTGCGAAACCACGTCCGTGATGAACACTAACCTGTTGATGTGATGTGCTTGATGCTAGTACTGTAGACCATTGAGTCGCATGTCAACACAAGCACCGAAGCCAACATTACCTTCCTTCAAATGAGCCAACTGGCGGTGAATCGAGAAGTACAGTACATACTGACGAAACTAAAATGAGCTATAACATGGAAATTAAGTGTTTCCGGACACATGTCCACATAACATATTTTCTTTCTTTGTGTGTGAGGAATGTTTCCTGAAAGTTTGGCCCTACCTTTTTGTAACACCCTGTATAATAAGGGTAAACTAACGGACCTGCAAAATTACAGACCAATATCTCTAACTTCGATTTGCTGTAGGATCCTTGAACATATTGTGAGTTCGAATCTATTAAACCTTATTGAGACTGAGAAGTTGTCGTCCACAAATCAACATGGTTTTAGAAAGCATCGTTCACGCGAAATCAACTTGCCCTTTTCTCACATGATGTACTGAGAATTATGGATGAAGGGCAACAGGCGGATTCCGTATTTCTATATTTCCGGAAAGCATTTGACACTGTGAACCATTGCAGGCTTTTAACGGAGACACGAGCATACGGAATAAATTCGCAGGTCTGTGAATGACTCGAAGACTTCTTAAGTAATAGAAGCCAGTGTGTTGTCCTCGACGGCGAGTGTTCACCGGAGACAAGGATAGCGCCAGGAGCGCCCCAGGGAAATGTGATAGGATCGCTGTTGTTCTTCATATACATAAATGATTTGGCGGACAGGATTGGGCAGCAATATGCGTCTGTTTGCTGATGATGCTGTGGTGTACCGTAAGGTGTTGAAGCTGAGGTAGGTACAAGACGATTTAGACCACATTACTAGTTGTTGGGATGAAAGGCAGCTAGCTCTAAACGTGGAAAAATGTAAGTTAATACGGATGAGTAGGAAGACCAAACCTGTAATGTTCGGACACAGTTTTACTAGTGTCCTGTTTGACACCGTCAAGTCGTTTAAATACCTGGGCATAACGTTGCAAAGCGATATGAGGTCGAACGCGTATGTGAGAACTGTAGTAGAGAAGTAGAATCGTCAACTTTGGTTTATTAGGAGAATTTTAGGAAAGAATGGTTGACTTGTAAAGGAGATCGAATTTAGGACGCTGGTGTCATTCTTGAGCACTATTCGAGTTTTTGAGATCCATACCAGATCCAACTGAAGGAAGACATCGAAGCAATTCAGAGGCGAGCTGCTATATTTGTTACAGACAGGTTAGAACAACAGGTAAGTGTTGCGGAGATACTACGAGAACTCAACTGGGAGTACCTGGAGGAAAGGCGACATTCTTTTCGTGCAACACTATTGAGAAAATTTAGAAAACCGGCATCTGAAGCTGACTCCCACACGATTCTACTGCCGCCAACATACACACCGAGAAAGGACCACGAAGATAAGATACGAGAAATTAGGACTTACCGGATGCATATAGACAGTTGCTGTTTCCTCGCTCTGTTTGCGAGTGGAATAGGAAAGGAAATGACTGGTTGTGGTGCAGGGTACCCTCCGCCACTCACCGTACAGTGACGTGCGGAGCATCTATGTAGACGTAGATGTAGACAGTAGAAGGCACCAACAGCAAATTGCTGACACTGATGAAGTTGGTCTGAATGAGTAGCTGCCATGGGCAATCACATTAATTGTAAGTCTATTTGTCCTTAAGGAATTCTATCCTGTGTCGCATGGGCTCATGATTAATCGAAGAAGTAATCAGGTAAATGGCTGAGAGAAAACAGATTGCTTTGGCCGCAGCGTCGAAGCCGGTATGCTATCGCCGACGGCGAGTGTTCATCAAAGACAAGTGTATCGTCAGGATTGCCCCAGGGAATGTAACAGGATCGCTGTCATTTACTACTTACGTAAGGGACCTGGCGGACAAGATGAGCAGCAATTTACGGTTGTTTTCTGCTGAGGAGATGCTAAACAAAGAGATTTACTACTGAAATTTTGGGACAGCACTTTTCGGGAGGAGTCGAATAACATATTACTCCCCCCTCCCCCCCCCCCCCCCCCACGTACATCTCGTGTATTGACCACAAGGAGAAAATTCGAGAAATTAGAGCCAATACAGAGGGTTGCTGACAATCATTCTTACCACGCACTACTCACGAGTGGAGTAGGGTTGGGGGGATCAGATAGCGGTACCAAATGTACCCTCCGCCACACACCATTAGGTGGCTTGCGGAGTATGATGTAGACGTAGATGATGCTGTGCTGTCGAAGTTGAGTGACTGTATGAGGATACAAGATGACTTACACCAAATTTCTAGTTGGTAATGAATAGCAGCTAGCTCTGAATGTAGAAAAATTTAAGTTACTGTGGATGAGTTCGAAAAACAAAGTTGTTATGTTCGGATACAATGGTAGTAGTATCTGTGTGACACAGTCAAGTCGTTTAAATATCTGGGTGTAACGTTGCAAAGCGATAAACGGGGGTTATTCGGAAAGAAAGGAACGATCGGTCGCGAAATGGAAACCACAGTGAAACTCCGATGAAGTTTTGCACAGGTGTGTTGGGCAGTGTCTCTAGTATGCCCGTCGATCGCGTTACGTCGTTATTTTTAGTTCTGAGCACACAGGGAGCACATAAAGATACCTAGAACAATAGCGTCTCCCGCCAAGTACGAGGGTCTGGTGAGAAATTTAGCCTGAAGCTATGCAGCCAACATCACATAACTGTCATGCGTTTTCTTCTTCAAGAAATTCTCAGCCGCATTCTGCAGGGGCAATGAAGATGCTCCTGCATCGTTTTCAATTAGAAATGTTTGATTACCCACAACAAAGGTCTCCCCGATAGCTGAGTGGTCAGCGTGACGGATTGCCGTCCTACAGGCCCGTGTTCGATTCCCGGCTGGGTCGGGGATTTTCTTCGCTCAGCGACTGGGTGTTGCGTTGCCTTCATCATCATTTCACCCCCATCCGGCGCGCAGGTCGCCCAATGTGGCGTCGAATGTAATAAGACCTGCACCAAGGCGGCCGGACCTGTCCCCTAAGGGGCCTCCCGGCCGTTGACGCCAAAGGCTCATTTCCATACTCGCAATACAGCCCGTAATTGTCTCCCCCTCAGTTTCATCTCTGCTCACATGAACCGCTGGCTATGAAGACAACATTTTGGCATAGACCATGAGCTGTAGGCCAGCGTAAAGAATTGGCGGAAAGCACTGGCGGCTGCCTTCTGTAACGAGGGTATTGGACAGTTGGTACAACGCTACGACAAACGTCTAATTCGGATCGGCGACTGTGGAGATAAGTAGCTGTAAGTTGTAGCTAACTGTTGCATATAAAACAGTTTTGATTTTCACTGTGGTTTCCATTTCGCGACCTATCGTTCCTTACTTTCCGAATAGCCCTCGTAAAATGGAACTAGCATGTGACGACTGTGGTACGGAAGGTGAATGGTCGGCTTCGGTTTATTGGGACAGTTTTGAGAAAGTGTGGTTCGTCTATAGAGCAGACCGCATATAGGACGCTAGTGCCGCCCATTCCTGAGTACTGCTGTAGTGTTTGGGATCCTCAACAGGTCGTATTAAAGAAAGACATCGAAGCAATTCAGAGGCGGGATGCTAGATTTGTTACCGGTAGGTTCGAACAGTACACTAGTGTTACGAAGATGCTTCGGGAGCTCAAATGAGAATCCACGGAGGGAAGGCGACGCTGTTTTCGAGAAACGCTACCGAGAATACTTAGAGAATGGTCGTTTGATGCTGACTGCCACCGATTCTACTGCAGCAACACAGATTTAGCGTAAAGACCACGAAGATAAGATACGGGAAATTAGGGCTCATACGGAGGCATATAGACGTTTTCCCCTCGCTCCATGGAACAGGAGAGGAAATGACTAGTAGTGATAGAAGGCACTCTCTGCCACGCACCGTACAGTGGTTTGTGGAGTGTGTATGTAGACGTAGAATGAGCTCATGATTAATGGTAGAAATACTCATGTGAAATGCGGTGCTAAAACAGAATGCTTTGCTGTACCATGTAGAAGGGTTCAATTCTCGTAAAGACGACGTTATTTGTTTCTATTGATTCTGAGGACCACCAGATAGTCGGTAGGAAGTCGGCACCAGTGAAGTAGAGTCAATCTAGACGGTGAATACATCTGAATGTACTTCAGTACTCTCTGTCAATTAGTTTTAAAGTAACTATTAGCACGATCTTAAATGAGTATAAGCATATGTTTCATATGTCGTGGCTGCTTGGTCCTAATCATCGTGATTTAAAAAAAAACCTTATTGTAATACATTATGCCACATTACTTAGCCGTTCGTAGTTAATATGTTTGTCGCAGCATTTCTGCACGTCTGTGCATAATTTTAGGTTCACGCAAACTGGCTATTCGAATGCATAAATGATTTGCGATTTCAATTTTTGTTCCAAATTTTCTTAATTTTTTTCAGTATTAGGAGCCGTACAGAGCACGTAGTAAATACAGCGTCATCTTTTTTCTATTGTTTTTATTATGATTTATGTGTTTATCTGAATTTATTAGATAATGCCATTGCAAGTGATCATACGTGCCAATTCGTGAATGTCTGGGGGTTTATTTATACTTTTACTGTATTATTTTCAATGAGTACGTAGGGGAAATATAGTGCTCCACAAATCTGTTGTTGATGAACGCGCAACACAATCTGTTTGCGTTCGTATTAAATAAATAGGTCGTCTTGGCAACAGTATTTGCTTATTTTTACGCCTCGGCATTGCGGTTTATTTTAGAAAGCTATGCTGGTATCGGAACTGGTTCATGGTATGACTGACTTTGATACTGGATTCCTTAAAAATATCACGTCAGGTAATGCAATTAAGCCCCTGCGGCTCGTTATAATTAGAACCGTTATGTTACGGAGTAACGAGCTTCGTCTCTCGACCTGAGTTGCATGGAATATTTTCGGCTTATCCTTCATTGCCGTGGCTCTTCAGACCATTGCAGTGCTACCAGAAGCTTTGCAGGAATAATTGCACGCACTGCATAGAGAGGTCACGGATACTATCATTAACATCTGTGTTGCAGTGGGGAGCATTGATGTTATTTGTGCTATACCAAACTATCACATGCACTTAACTTATTTAGATATATGAAGATGGTATCTGTTCTTTCGGGCATGTCCGTAAGAACAGATGCCATCTTCATATAGATAAGGCTTACCGGCCTATGATCTTCTTCACTGCGGATGCACTCACATATTGCTCAAACTTTTACGGATATCGGTAGATTGACTGCCGCGAGTAATGAGTATAGTGGGCATGGGCAGTAAAAATGTAGTGTGTGGACAGTAAGTTGGCAATGTGGGTCTCACGGGGGGCGTGCCAGAGACAAGTCCCTGCAGTCGCGGTATCATCAGGTCCTCGTTTAACAAGTCGGATAGAGCGTCTGCCATGTAGGCAGGAGATCCCGGGTTCAAGTCCCGGTCAGACCACACATTTTCAACTTTCCCCGTTGATATTTATCAACTCCTATAAGCAGCTAATGGTCTGGATTTCATTGTAATTTCATATTTAGATCTTTTTCAGCTCAAACATAATGCCTTTGGAATTGTGATTACATTCACTTCCTGAGATTTTAGCATCGACACTGGGTCACACTATATTAAAGTCACTCAAAATCAGTATACGAGGGTGTGCAAAGCATCCGGGGGTGGCACTCAGGTAGCGCAGTAGTAGCTAGAAAGAAATCAGTCCGGCGAATACTGTCCCTAGTGAGTGACCGTTTACCTGATGCTCTGGTATCGATATCGCTACCAGGCACGATGTACCTCCCTGTTTGACCCAATGGGTTTGGTAAGTAGGAGAGGACATCACCCTGATATCATCAGTCTGATTGTTTGTGAAAGAGGTTGACAGACTTTATGCCTGGTAGTGCGTTATTAGTGGCACCGTTATCTCCACGTTGTCTGGCTGCGGTGGGATCTCCGATGACTTCTGCCTGTTCTAGGGTTCTACAATGCAGAGTCCTGTCGCCCAGAATCTCACAGTCTGGTCTAAATGATGCTGAAAAACGGTGGAAGTGCTGCCGGTATTGCAGCTCCGTTCCTGGCTTCTGTGAGTTGAGTTTCTGTTGGCGTTGGTTGTCGTTGGCGAGGTGCAGGCAGCGTTGCCACAATATGCAACCGTTGTAGTCACAGCTGGTTTTGATGACTACACTATGAGAGCTCCTTGATGGAGATGACAGACATTAATTTGCCCTGAGAGGACCGTCGGTTATGTTCACGATAGCCCGCTTGACAAGAAAGACATAGTCTGAGGCACATGGTGCCCTCACTTCCAGATACAGAAGGTTGAGCAGTGCCCAGAGTTGTCATCTGTGCTAATATCAGCCAAACTTCTTCAGTGGACTTTTCTGGTTCAGTAAGTGCCGGTAAATAACATCCGCCCTCGTCCATACACTGGTCACTTGGTTATGAATCATTCCTTTAATCTCTCCGTTACGCCGTTGTGACATAAATTTTGGTTCATTACCTCAGACTACTGTTTCGAGAGGCTTTCGATGGATAAGATTTAGAATAGTACCTCAGCAGTATTTTCCATAGTACAGGATGATGTACTAACGATACATGGGAAATTTTGTAGCGCATGTATCAGTTCCACCAGACGCACTTCGCAATGACGAGGTGATGCCGTGTATGAGCCCATGAAAAAGTTATGACCTGCAAGGCCTACTGTCTTTCAGTGCGCTTTTAGGAATTGTCTACTGCTGTCTTGATGTCTTTCGTGAGTCATAGTCAGGAAATACATTGCCATGCGAAATTTTTCATCCTCGTCAAGCCGCAGTAGTTGCAGTGCAGCACACTTGAAATCTGCAGTCTTAAAAATGTTGAGATGACGATACGATGTTGATAATCGGTGGAATTTCACGGTAAAATATTGTTTACAGGGAGTTGGAAACTTAAGTTGTAAAATAATGTTTACTTGCAAATCTGCTCTGCCATAATTGCGAAATTTCTTAAGGTTTCCTACTAGGCCGTGTCATGTAGGTAAAATATTTTTCCTTTCTTAAAAAAATACGGGATCCTGGAACGTAAGTACCCGAGTAGGCGTGTTAGTGTGCTTATTCTTTTTTTTATAGTTGCTCTCCTGACAATGATTACTGAGAGTCAAAGCCCGAGGCTGTACCTTCCGAGAAGTTTCCTCCGAACGTTCGATGTTGGGCCTAAGTATAGAGGGAGCGGCTTATGGTTACTGACCAACTGAAATGTGGCTTCGATTAGGTAGGTGTGAATTTTCTTGTTAGTGTAAGTTACGGATAACGTTTCCTTTCCAAATTGCGAACATTTCTCTGTGCTGTTATCGGTCTTCGATGCAGATGATATATATTGCTCCAAGCCATCGAAACCAGCATGTACCCAAAGTGTTGACAGTATTGCCGAGGAATGCTTTAAACTTCTACCATATTGTCACTAGAACAATGAACGCCTCAGAATGCTCGCGTGGAATGAGTGAAATCAAATAAATTAGTGGCTGTTTATTTGCATATTAAGTGCTACTTTGGCTAACGGCCTTGCCGCAGTGGGAACATAGGTTCCCGTTAGGTCTCCGATGTTAAACGCTGCCGAGCTTGGTTAGCACTTGGGTGCGTCACCGTCTTGGTCTGCCGAGCGCTGTTTGCAAGCAGGATACTCTCAGCCCTTGTAAGGCCAATTGAGGAGTTACTTGATTGGGACGTAGCGGCTCCGGTCACGAAAACTGACCACATGCTGACGGTGTGCTGACCACATGCTCCTCCATATCCGCATATCTTTGGGTTCATTGATTGTGGAAAAATCACGGGGCAACACTGTAGTTTTTTCAGGAAGATCGAGGCCTATTTATGTTGCAGAATGTAGCCACGCTGTTGTTGTTGCTGTTGTGCAAGACGTTGTTCGTGCAACGTTATTTCCAACTGCATCCAATGACACCTATCTTTCGAGGATGACACGGCGGTCGGTCAGTACTGTTGGACCTTCTGAGGCCAATTGTTGCGGAGTTAAGGACTAATCTGAGGTGAAGACGTTGGCACAAGATAAGAAGTCGTGGCGGGTCTCATCAAATCAGAGGATTGATGACAAAACTTGCCTAGGATTTTCTGACTGACCTACGATTCTATACGACTGCTGAAAACATAACGTTGCAGAGCTGCAATGTGTGTTTGCTTATGACAACGTGCCATTACGTACCCAAGCACGTTTACGTATGGTAACGAAGTGTGATCTGCTGCTAGAGCCACCTTACCTGACCAATCTAAAATGTCTGGTGTTGTCCTCTTCCTGGCTAAGCGCGTAATTTACCTGCAATGCGTAAGATTCGTAAACTTGTAACCTCCCCCCTCACTTATCGACCTTAATGACAGTGAAAAATTAAACCGCGTGTACCTAATGGAAATTTGGGAAAAGCAATCGTCACCGAAGTTAATCTATCGGTAAAGAGGGAGGAAAGGGTTACATCTAAATGAAAGGAAAAATGCAAATGAAACTGGTGGGAATTAATTTTGAAAAGGGGTAAAGTTAATAAAGAAAGTAAATGTGCGGTCGTTACGTTAACAATTAACTAGCAGTAATTAGATATTTGAGATTTGGGGGAAATCACGGTCGCCAGTCCTATGGACAATTACTATAATACCTGAAAAAGAAAGGTTATTACACATATAATTAGCACTAGAAGCGTGGCAACTGAAGGTTGACACGTGTAGTGTGAAAACTGAAAGTTTGTCAGAAGTAATAAATTTCGCTACACTCTGACTTAATTTAGCAAAAGAATTAATAAAACCGGAAAATCGAAAGTTAATTTAGTGACTGAAGTTAATAGTGAGCTTTCTTTCTGAAGCACATCGACATTCAGTAAAATACGGTTAGTCTTGGACTACCTCAACAATCATTTCAAAAGCTACTTGAATCTACGCAATTTAGAAATAAGAGAATTAACTTTGAACTTGAATTAAATGATTCTGAACAATTAACAACAGTACAATTTAGTACGTACCAAGCTGAGCTGCAGTCACAGGTAAGCTAAAATACGGTATAAAACTCGCACTCTTAATTTGTGCTTGTGTAATCTAACTATTGTAGCCAGCTAATGCTTGAATTGAACTTTGAAATTAAAGCAGTGAAATCTAATTATATTATTTTAATGTTGGCGTTTGAATTTCAACGACACTCGGGTTCATTTCGGAAAAGGAAGGAACCCTGCTTGGCAATGCAATTGGGACAATGAGCAACAAAGGTTCATTCTAAGTTGCTGTAATTTTGCGAGGCAAATGGAACAATTTGAAAAGCTGAGGTCTGCCATACAGTTCTGAAACTTTACGTGCTTTTAGTCTTCCTTGTTGGTTGATTGAAGGTTTGAAGCCGTCGGTCGAGGAGGTGGCGACAGTCACTCATTGTCGGCTGTCGCTGTTGCAGAAGCTGGATGTTGGCGCGCCTTCTTCTCGACACGGTCACCAGGCGAAATGGGCTCTTGATGTGCGCCAGCTAATGCTTCCCGTCCGCGACACCATGTCAGAAACTATCATCGCGAGTCGAGCGCAATTACATCTGCCAAACCCCGAAAGCGCGGCAACTCGCGGGAGCGTCACACAACACACCTGCTCCACTCGCTACTCCAGCCAGACTCTCACTGTTCTCGCCCCACGCGGCAGAGTTAACACTACCAAAGATCCTACACACTTTGATTCGTCACACGACCTATCGACGTAATCGTTCGATAGCAGTTTTCCCTAGGCAAGACCCAGCGTAAAAATACAAATAATATTTACGACACAAACCAATTATACATCGACATGAGTGCATAAATATATATATACAAACAGTAAAACAATTACAATATATAAAGAGACAGAAATGTCATATCTTGAGGTAACAAAACAAGGAAAAAAATAATAGTACAATAGATGGAAATAGGAGTATATGCATTTCCGGCGTTACACGTGCCCCACATTGTCTGAGGATGTTCGTGTAACGTAAACAGACTCAGAAAATGTCCCAAAAAAGAAACAGCGGAAATGCATATGCTCAAAACATCAACAAAATTTAGCATTCGTCTAATTAATCATAAATCAATTTTTAGACCATAATAATTGAGTGGGGACACTCCTAATCTTATTCCACTCTGTCATCTTGCACAAAATAAAACAGGTTGACAACATATTAAAATTCATAGAAGATATAGAAAATGGTTTAGCTATTCCAAAATCATTAAAATTCGTAACACTATGAGAAATGGAATACTATTTGCAAAATTAATCAGAGTGCATGGTCATAAAAACAGGTAGATCAAAATACGCAAACTAATTATTAATTACATAGAATACACATTTTTACATAACCCTTTCATAATTAATATTCTCGTCATGGGAGTCCATTAAACGCTAAACAAGAAAATAACACACATCAGATCGAAAAAAACATAAATATTGACAGTAGATTTCTTTCAGCTGTCCAGGAAGAAAAACAATTCCGCCTTCCGTACTCGCAAGTACAAAGAATGCCGACAGCGGCACAAGAGCCGACAGCGGCACCAGAGCCGACAGCGGCTCGCCTCGCCAGTATTGTTGCGCCCGCGTGCGCGGCACGCTTGATCTCACTCGCCCTTGTGACGGCGTTTCCAGAACGTCCGTTTCACTGAATTCTTTCGGAAAAACTCACTCCCGAGTAATCTCAAGGAGTCCATAAACACTATCACAGTGGATAACTCAACACTGTCCATCATCACACGCATGTACTAGCCTGAAACTTAAAACAGCGTCTAAGTACATCGGCAATGACTAGTAAATCACATATTTATGAAATCTTACAGCTATTTACAAAATCATATTTACATTCCTTAATCTACTGTGACTCAGCTGAAAACTTAAACTAGCAGCTTGGATTTTTCAGTTGATTAGATCATGATTAAATTGATTAAAATTAAATTGATTAATCAAAATTAATTACTTATTAATTACAACTTCTTTAATGACCTTGGTCAGTCAAAAGCATGGCAATCTAGCAAATCGTTAAATCTTACACTCTATTTTACATACTGTATAAATTACCCTATCTGTGGTACTAATCAATCCTTGGTTGGTACAATTTCAGGTCTACAATGGTCCATTAGAAACAAACTTAAATTTAGAGATTTCATTGTCTATCTCGCTCGATTTCTCATGAGCTTTTACAAGTACTACGTCTCCGATTGCAAACTTAGCAAAACGCGCTTTAGTGTCATGACGACGTATGCGAGCATCGGCTTTTAGCTTCATTACTTCTCGCAAACGATCCTTTTTCACACCAATACTAATGTCAATCCGTGGAGGGAATTTGATTATCTCTTCCACTAAACTTTTACTTCTGTCATCCAACAGGATTTCCTCTGGAGAAAATCCCGTCGATTCATGTCTCAAGGTGTTCATAATTCTCTTAAATTCTGCTTCATATTAGCCCCATGCCCTATGGTTGTGATGACAATAGGTACGGGAAAGTCGGCCTCGTCTTTGTTCGTGTGTTACGTTTGACACACGGTCTACAATACTTTCCAATTCACTTTCTACATTATTGTCAATGCCGAGATTCCTCATGTTACGGCAGTTCAAACTCATTCCTACGTCAATGTCATCCGGCCACTTAACAATGTTTATAGGCTGGTATTGTCTATGCACACCGTCCCCTGCCTCGTCAAAACCAACTACCATTGTTTTATCTAGTGACATACATGTCAAAGTTTTGCTCTCGCAATTAATCACTACACGGTAATTTAATAGCCAATCCAACCCGATAATTACTTCCGTAGTTAAGTCTGGCACGACGACAAACTCTTGCTCAAATCGTGCCCCACATATCTCGAAGTTGACAAAAATCTGTTTTGTGACCGGTTTACTGGCCTTCCCAGTAGCACCGATAATTTTCACTCCTGTTACTGGCATAACTACGATGCCAGGTCTGTCTTTCAGTAACTCAAATATTTTCCCAGATACAGCACTCAATTCTGCACCGGTGTCAATCAACACGTTTAGTTGTAGGTCGTGCATATTAACAGACACTACTATCTGTCTACACTTGTCCTCGACTGTTTCTTTATTTTCCCACAGTAAATCCTCGTCTATATCCAGGTCATTCCAGAAAAAACCACCCGGCTTTGATCCTAAATCCGGCTTATCTGGCGGCTTTTTCAGCCTCTGTTCACATACAGTTTTAATTTCAACACGTTTGTCCTGAGGCTTAGTCTCTAGCTTCGCCTCCAATACCGAAACCTTTTCCTCTAACTCGTCAACTAGTGAGTGTTGCTTTGCTATCAATTCATTAATCGTCACCTTCGTTGATTCCACTTTGGTCAGATTAATCTCATCCGCCAATCTACCTGGAGGAATGTGCCCAGTCGCATCTGAAATTACTTCCTCTGGATCTGCGCAACCCACACTGCTACCGTCTGACCGCATAACGTCAGCTCTAACCTCGTACACACTGTAATCTATGTGGTTTTCTACCAATCGTGTCCGGCTATCACTAAAATTTTCGTAATCTTTCTCCTTAATACTCTCGCAATGTTTAAACTGGAGGTTTGCGTCGGATGGGTCGGCTACTTCTATCACTATAACTTTCGGTAAAGTCTGCCGGTTAGGGCCAGAACTTTCCGTTACTACTTCAACATTCAACTCCTGCGGGACGAAGCACGACGCATCTTGCTCGTGCTCCCCCTTAACATCAACTATTTCTAGTAAAGTCTGCCGGTTAGGGCCAGAACTTTCTATCACTTCACAATCACTATCTTCCTGCGGGACGAGACGCGGCAAATCCTGCCCGCGCTCCCCATAAACACTTCTCCCGTATAGGCCCCTATAATCTCTTAGTTCGTCGTATAAGCGACCGAACTGCCTTAACCAGACCTCATCCCTCTCTGCATCTCCTCGCTCGATGACGGACGTTTTATCCGACATCTGATCTTCTTTCAACACTTGCGAATCATTCTTAAACTCAATCTCCAGTTCCGCTGTGGGTATTACAGCTGGCACCTTATAATCGATTTCCGGAACACTACTTAAATTGTTCTCACTGACAGTGAATGTACCTTCTACTGCCGTGTATACAGCTGATCTACTACTTGTGGGCGCACTCCTTTCTCTTAACACTGGCACACTCTCCCGCCGTTGACTATTCCACACGGAATTTTCATACCGACGACACCTGGGTTTTCTCCTGCTATTGGGCCGCCAAAATTTCTCCACGCCCGGTCGGCCCCTCACCGGCGCGGCTAATGGTTTCCCTGTCTCGTCCCAGCAGATACGCTCCCCGGATGCTGCTGAGGCGGCTGATCACACCCTCTGGCGTTATTACTATTCTGTGAAGCCCGTATCACGTTAGTATGATACTGGTTTCCGTCATTCCTGTTATTATTTGCATTGTACCGATTGTTATTACGGTCCGAACCATTATTGTTATTGCTGCCATGGTTGCGGTATGCATTATTCCCGTGGTTATCGTTGTTGTGGTTGCTGTGGTACCCGTTGTTGTTACCACGGCCTCTGCCACTGTCGCGATTATTGCGCCAATAGTCCTCGTCCTCAACTCTTCCCAGGAAATCATTGATTGTCCTGTGATTGCTCCCTACGTAGCGTTTTGTATCATCTGGAAGCTTTTTGTAGAGTTCCCAGACTATTTCGGATTCCGAGCGGCGGTCACGCAAATATTCCAACTTGCGGATCCAGCCCTCACAAAACTCCATCATCGAACCGCGCGAATTCGCATCGAAAGGCCTCGATACGACAAATTCGCGCCAGACACTTTGCTGTTTTTGCTCTGACCAGTATTCAGCCAGAAACAAATTTTTAAATTCGTCAAACGTCAGGTCCGTAATGTTGAGCTTTAAGCCCCAACGCTTGGCATCACCAGCCAACACATCAATAATCGCATTAATTTTTCTCTCATCAGTCCATGATCTGGGTAAAACTCTTTCACAATTTTTAATGAAATCCGTCGGGTGTATACCGCCTTTTTTCAAGGGGTCGAACCGCTCCTCTTTCGTCAACAACTCCGAACTATGTGCACAGATTGGCACATAGCTCTGTTTTTCGTCAAGTTTCCTTTCTAATTCCGACACCCTCGTAATCACTTGGCAAGTGGTTGTCGCAAGCGTTTCCACTTCCCTCTTTTTCTCTTCGCAGGTGTTAGCCTGCTTCGTCACTTTGGTATCTACTTCGGATACTAAAGCCTTTAAAGTTCCCACCTTCTGTTGATCCTCTTTTCTCACTAATTGAATTTGTTCCGTCACCTTATTCTCGATGATCGGAGCAACTGCGTCTCCTACACTTTTCTCGATTCTGCTAATTTCGGAATCAAAACGAGTATTTATGCTCGCAATTTCCGCCTGAACGCCTATCATTTCCTGTTTAAGGTTACCGATTTCGGTATTGATCACGACAATATCGTCTTTGATTTTATCAACTTTTGTGTTAACAACTTCAACATTGTTGTTAACAACATTAATAGCTTTGTTCTGATTGTCTAGCATTCGTTCAATTTTTTCAGACTGAGCTACTTGCTTGGCAGCCTGAGCTGCTTGCTCGGCAGCCTGAGCTTCTTGCTTGGCAGCCTGATCTTTAATTTCTGCCGATTGACTCTTGATTTCGTTAATCAAAACATTCAATAAATCAGTTAAATTCCCGGAAACCACCGGTTTTACTTCCGTAGCGGCTTCCTCTTTCATTGTCCCCCCGTATTCGTCATCAAGGGATTCAGATTTGATTTTCACTTCCGATTCCGAAACATTTTCTAAAGTCTGGAATTCCATTTCTGCTCTTTGTTGCGTTTCGGCGGTCGCATCTTTCATGCTAGCCGCCTGCCCCGGAACAATGGGTACCGCTGTGCGCGTTTCTCACTGTTCGACCGATTGTTCCGTATCTAAGTCTACCAAATTTTGGTAATTGTTGCCTTCACTCATTTTAATAATTTTCAATATAAATGCAAAATCTCAACTCTAATTAGGATTCCTCACACGAATATTCTCGCTGACGTATCGACCATTTCGTAACCAGTACTTTGTTACGAGATTTGCACAATGCAAAATTCGTGTCCAGAACAACCTCAAATTTGAAGATTGTCCTGTCACCAGGTCGCCACGTGTAACCTCCCCCCTCACTTATCGACCTTAATGACAGTGAAAAATTAAACCGCGTGTACCTAATGGAAATTTGGGAAAAGCAATCGTCACCGAAGTTAATCTATCGGTAAAGAGGGAGGAAAGGGTTACATCTAAATGAAAGGAAAAATGCAAATGAAACTGGTGGGAATTAATTTTGAAAAGGGGTAAAGTTAATAAAGAAAGTAAATGTGCGGTCGTTACGTTAACAATTAACTAGCAGTAATTAGATATTTGAGATTTGGGGGAAATCACGGTCGCCAGTCCTATGGACAATTACTATAATACCTGAAAAAGAAAGGTTATTACACATATAATTAGCACTAGAAGCGTGGCAACTGAAGGTTGACACGTGTAGTGTGAAAACTGAAAGTTTGTCAGAAGTAATAAATTTCGCTACACTCTGACTTAATTTAGCAAAAGAATTAATAAAACCGGAAAATCGAAAGTTAATTTAGTGACTGAAGTTAATAGTGAGCTTTCTTTCTGAAGCACATCGACATTCAGTAAAATACGGTTAGTCTTGGACTACCTCAACAATCATTTCAAAAGCTACTTGAATCTACGCAATTTAGAAATAAGAGAATTAACTTTGAACTTGAATTAAATGATTCTGAACAATTAACAACAGTACAATTTAGTACGTACCAAGCTGAGCTGCAGTCACAGGTAAGCTAAAATACGGTATAAAACTCGCACTCTTAATTTGTGCTTGTGTAATCTAACTATTGTAGCCAGCTAATGCTTGAATTGAACTTTGAAATTAAAGCACTGAAATCTAATTATATTATTTTAATGTTGGCGTTTGAATTTCAACGACACTCGGGTTCATTTCGGAAAAGGAAGGAACCCTGCTTGGCAATGCAATTGGGACAATGAGCAACAAAGGTTCATTCTAAGTTGCTGTAATTTTGCGAGGCAAATGGAACAATTTGAAAAGCTGAGGTCTGCCATACAGTTCTGAAACTTTACGTGCTTTTAGTCTTCCTTGTTGGTTGATTGAAGGTTTGAAGCCGTCGGTCGAGGAGGTGGCGACAGTCACTCATTGTCGGCTGTCGCTGTTGCAGAAGCTGGATGTTGGCGCGCCTTCTTCTCGACACGGTCACCAGGCGAAATGGGCTCTTGATGTGCGCCAGCTAATGCTTCCCGTCCGCGACACCATGTCAGAAACTATCATCGCGAGTCGAGCGCAATTACATCTGCCAAACCCCGAAAGCGCGGCAACTCGCGGGAGCGTCACACAACACACCTGCTCCACTCGCTACTCCAGCCAGACTCTCACTGTTCTCGCCCCACGCGGCAGAGTTAACACTACCAAAGATCCTACACACTTTGATTCGTCACACGACCTATCGACGTAATCGTTCGATAGCAGTTTTCCCTAGGCAAGACCCAGCGTAAAAATACAAATAATATTTACGACACAAACCAATTATACATCGACATGAGTGCATAAATATATATATACAAACAGTAAAACAATTACAATATATAAAGAGACAGAAATGTCATATCTTGAGGTAACAAAACAAGGAAAAAAATAATAGTACAATAGATGGAAATAGGAGTATATGCATTTCCGGCGTTACAAACTCCTTCGGGTTCATTGATTGTGGAAAAATCAGGGGGAAACACTGTAGTTTTACAAGAAGATCGAAGCCTATCTATGTTGCAGAATGTAGCCAGGCTGTTACTGTTGCTGTTGTTGTGCAAGATGTTGCTCTCGAAAGGTCATTTCCAACTGCCAGATCTTTAGAAATTTCTTGTCCATTTTGTTAACTGCTAGTTCAAACACAAATTTGCAAGCGCATCGATACCGATTACGTATCTGCAATACACTGCAATTAATTGTAGACATAAGCAGTCAACAGAGTCAGAAGTACAAAACAAAACTCTAGGGACAGTAGAAAGGTTGGCACTAGCAGAGTTCGTGTTTGTAAAGACAGTCTCCTCATGCATTACTTTTCCTCAACAGTAGTTGTCGATTCCAGTATTATTTTTGAATTTTGGACACGCCAGTATTATCTCAGCTACTTTTCTGAAAACTTAAATATTATTTTATACACAATATATCATATTTCAGCGCCCGCATCTCGTGGTCGTGCGGTAGCGTTGTCGCTTCCCACGCCCGGGATCCCGGGTTCGATTCCCGGCGGGGTCAGGGATTTTCTCTGCCTCGTGATGGCTGGGTGTTGTGTGATGTCCTTAGGTTAGTTAGGTTTAAGTAGTTCTAAGTTCTAAGGGAGTGATGACCTAAGATGTTAAGTCCCATAGTGCTCAGAGCCATTTGAACCATTTTTTCATATTTCAGCGAAAATTTATGAGACTGAATTAATTTATTTTTGATGTTACAATCAGTAAATCCTAGCTCTGAATGTACAGTTAAAATTATTCCTTTTGTTAGAAACATTTAAAATTACGAATTATTTGCTTACTTGAAATTTCTATTATTAGTTGCGCAGTCTAATATTAGATTCATTTATGAAATAATAATTCAAACTAATAGAAATTCATTTCTCAAGAAAAATTGTAAACTCTCTGGAATATAGTTATTACCGCAGAGTGAAGTAGTAGTAGGCATGCCTCTGATGTGATCGGACGTATTTTTGTATTTTGGGCGAATAACGTAATTTAGTCTTTGTTAATGCGAAAATTCAAAAGATCGTATGATATACCAAAATGTGACAAAATATATCAACCCACATCAAAAATTCTGCACCAACAATCTACAAATTTATTTAGATTAATTGAACCACGTGGACCAAAAATGTGAGAATTTCAGCTTCAATAATCGGACCCCTAGACAAGAAGAACTGGAGCCAACTCTACACGAAGATCTAAGTAAACAAAGAAATTTATTGTAATTTTCGCACCTCTCAAGTTTTTTATAAAAGACTTTGCTTATTGTGGACAATAATCGAAATTATGAAGGAGGGGGGGCGGACATTACATGTTCCCTGAGGCAACCATTTCACAGCTACATTCACAAAAATACAAGGAGTATGGAGAGCCGACGTCCAGGAAGTTCAGTAGTTTTTAAAAAGAAATGAATGTGACACTTGTTTTACACTTTTTATGGAATAGCGAAGAATAGAACAATTAAAACACCAGAGGAGAGAATCGCTGATACGTGTGAATAGTGTGTGTGTGTGTGTGTGTGTGTGTGTGTGTGTGTGTGTGTGTGTGTGTGTTGAACCGGGGACCTAGAAACGACAGAGAGGCTACGTCCCGGCGTAGCCCGCAGTGGTTCACAACCCCACAACAGGCCACAACGGTCAACCCAACCCATCGCTGACCCACACCAGGGTTATCGTGTGGTGCGGTTCGGAACCCAGTGGACAGCCCTCCTCACCCCGGGGAACGTCTCATACCAGACAGTGTAACTCCAAATGTTTGCGTGGTAGAGTAATTATGGTGTACGCGTACGTGGAGACACTGATTTGCGCAGCAACCGTCGACATAGTGTAACTGAGGCGGGATAAGGGGAACCAGCCGGCATTCGCCGAGGCAGATGGAAAACCACCTTAAAAACCGTCCACAGGCTGGACGGCACACTGGATCTCGATCCTAATCAGCCGGGCGGATTCGTGCCGGGGAGCGGCACGCCTTAGACGGAGCGGCTAGACGGGCGGGCCGTGTGAATAGCACTGAACTATCAGTTTAATAAGTCATGGTTCTAAAATACTGGCACTAATTGTTTACATAATATGGAAATATTGCTGAAAGCGGACCTCAGAGGAGATCAGTTTGTGTTCCAGACAAGTGTAGGAACACACGAGACAACACTGACCCTGCGACTTAGAATACAGACCGGAGAAAAGATTTGGAGAAAACTTTCTATGATTACAGGGACAGTGACAGGTTTGTAGCATATCCCCGACGCTGTTCCATCAATACACTGAGCAATCGTTAGGGATATCAATGAGAAATTTAGAAATGGAATTAAACTCTAAAAGGAAAATGGCAAATGACTTGGAAGAAAAACTGACTGGAACAGATTGCATGTGGAAAAGAGGTAATAAAACGTATATCAACAAAAGTAAAGCAAAGGTAATGGAATGTAGTCGAATAAAATCAGACGATGCTTAGGGAATTAGATTAGGAAACGTGTGACGCAGGAATCAGTAGAAGAGATTTACTATTTGGTAACATTAGAATGAGTAGAAGAGATGTACTATTTGGTCACCGAAGCAACTGATTAAGGCTTAACACTATGGTCGAAGACATGAAAAGTAGACCAGAAAAAGTAAGAGACGCATTCATAAAACTAAGAAATTAGTTAACACCAAATAAAACTATATGTATTAGGAAGTCTCTTGTGGAAATATTTCACTGGAACATATCTTTGTACGTAAATAGAAAATAGATTGGAATGTGGTGTCATATATTAATGCTGAATACTAGCTCGGCAGATCAGACCATTAAGAAAGAGTTATTGAATAGAATTTAGGAGAAAAAACAGTTATGGCTTACCATGAGTAGATGAGATTGGTTGATAGTACACAATGTAAGGTATCAAAAAACGACAATTTGCTAATGGTTTATCTTCAGGGACGGGGGAGGGAGTAAAAACTGTAGAGGGAGACAAAGGCTCAAATAGAGTTAGAGTAAGTGGGTTTAAATGAATGTAGGCTATAGTTGTTATACAGAGATGATTATGATGCTTTCACAGGAGAGCTGCATCAAACCAGTCTTCAGGCTGAATAGCACAAAAACAACACGATTTTTGTCTTGTTTTAAGGCCAGAACTACTGGTATACACTGTAAGACTGAGTGATTATCTAATTTTAATGTTACCAAGCCAAGGAAACGGAAGGCACCTATACAGTTAGGCAAACACCTAGTGTAAGAGAAAAATCATAAATAACGTATGCGCTGGAAACAGACATAATATAGTTAAATAGTCTACCTATTTATTTATTTATTTATTTATAGCTGGAATATGCATTGCTCTGCTACGTAGAAACTAAAACAGAGTGTAACTTTTATTGTTTGTAATAAGTGCTCTTTCATTGTACAAAGTTTATAAGTGAAATAACATTGTCCAGGTATGAAATTTATTCGTTGCGTAATCTTTCACATTAGCTTCGTTAAGTATGAGGACATTACCTATTGGTGGCGAATGAAAATTTGTGCCGTTCCAGGGCACGAACCCGGATTTCCCGCTTGTTACGAGCCGTAGCCTTAAACACTTCGATTATCCGAGCACGCTTCCAGGACCGACCGAAACTCCCATACGTGTTACTGTCTACGACCCCATCTCTTGCAACTTTACTTGTATTCCAGCGACGGGATTTCAGGGGGACGAACGTTTTCACCGTTAGTATTACGATGGTAATTTTGCCCGTCGAGGTTGGTAGTAATTTTAACAACAAAGAAAGACACTGAAGACGATCTTGCATCTGTACTAAATTTAAGAAATTTATTCGCAATTGCGGAATATGTTTGACACTGCATCATTAGCTGCGTCAGCTGTGTTGTGGTCGGATTAGTTATCGTTTCACCCGATGCATGGGTCATAGCCGATTTACATAGAGGCCTTTGTGTTGCTGTTTTGCTGACTTTGATTAGGGTTTATAATAATTTTACTATAAAGGGTGTGGGAAGCACTTAGGCCCTGTTACACATTTCATACCTCTTGCACATGTGGTTCTGGCATGTATTTCTGGTGTCTATTATTGCTAACAGTCGTATCCTGCCCATTTGTCTAATATAGGGTGACTAGGAAGCTGTTTTCTCGGATAGCTAGACAACAATTCAAGCAAATCGCATTAATGGAGTTTATTACAGTAAGTTAAATTGATAATACTTTGCGTTTTCAGAAAGAGGTGTCGCAAGCCATTGGTACCATACAAATAATGAATGTCCTTTGGTATATACAATGTCAATGTAAGCAAAACACAACTGTTCATAAGTTGGATGACGGATCGTATTCTTGTGCGGCCGCGGTTAGGCGGAGCGGCGCATATACGACTATTCTCTTCGTATAGGGGCCGCTCCTGTGATGGTGTCGTCCTAGTCAGCGTACTATTGGCTGTCGTCGTATCACAACTGTCTCTGCTGTAACGTTCCAGGCCGACGTGCCAGCTCTCGATGTTACGCCGAAACACTAACTTATTGCACATGTACAACGATAGTGTTGTTTGAGGTGATTCATAGCCACTGAGGTTGGTGCCTAATCCCCGTGTGCAAGTTGGTTACGTAGTGTAGTGTGTTTTGGTAAGACCAGTTTTGTTTTTATTTAGCGTTCAGGTGGTTTTTGTCAGCCGCTTTTACTGCACAACCCCTATGTATTCAGCCTTTCTTTACATGTAGAATAGTTGACTATGCATGTATTTCTTGTTGCTTACTCCATTAAAACGGTGTGCAGAGCACTATTCTAATTATTAGATTGGAGTGTTACACTCTCTGTCAGCTGGCGTACATAAAAAACTGAATTACACTAGTACGAGGACTGTCCGGAAAGTAAGGTCCGATCGGTCGCGAAAAATTTTTCGATTTGCAATAGTTATACAAACCTTCTAGCTATCTCTCTCTAAATAGTCGCCGTTCCGACTTAGACATATGTCGTGGCGCTGTACAAATTTTCCAGTACCCTCGTCGCAGAAGGCAGACGCCTGTGCTTTCCGTCAATTCTCTACGCTGGTCTGCCTTTCATTGTTTGTGCCAAAATGTTGTCTTCGTAGCCAGCGGTTCATGTGTGCAGAGATTAGCAACGGAGGGAGCCAATTAAGAGCTGTATGGGTGATTAAACACTTCCCGTCGAAAACGCTGAAGGAACGTCTTCATTGCCCCTGCAGAATGCGGCTGAAAATATTCTTGAACAATAGAAAAGCATGACATTTATGTTATGTGGGCTGAATAGCTTCAGGCAAAATTTCTTACCAGATCCACTTATTTGCCAGGTGACACTGTTGTTTTAGGCATTTCTACGTGATCACATTGCGCTCTGAACTGAAAAGAGCGACGTGAAGCGATCTACAGGCACGCGAAAGACACTGCCCAACACATCTTTGCAAAGTTCTATCGGTTTTTCACAGTGGTCTCTATTTCACGCCTAATCGGCCGGCCGCTGTGTTCGAGCGGTTCTAGGCGCTCCACTCCGGAACCGCGCTGTTGCTGCGGTCACAGGTTCTAATCCTGCCTCGGGCTTGGATGTGTGTGATGTCCTTAGACTAGTTAGGTTTAAGTAGTTCTAAGTTCTGGGGGACTGATGACCTCAGATGTTAAGTCCCATACTGCTTAGAGCCATTTTCCCGCTTAATCGGGCTTACGTTTTCCAATATGCCACGTACAACGTATTGTGGGATAGTACTGGCGGAGCTCACTTGTTTCCAACTAATGTGTTTTCTTAACAACGGTCTTGTGATATTCAGCAATCTATTTTGGTACTACTAGTAACATATTTAACCCTGACGAGGGTTCCGTTCTTTAAGTCTTTGACATTTTCTCTGTTTTACTGCTTGGATTGCATGTTTGCAGTCAAATGCTGATTTATTTTCAGATTATACCGTTTTATCCGCTGGTCTACTGGTAGCAAGCTGAGGCTTTAACTATGTATTGTAATTTACCTTATATGTACTTTCATTGATACACTTCGTCCATATATCTCTTTAGTAGTTTATCCACGTTCGGTAATTCACCGTTTCATGGATTTTATCCCTATCATCTTTTAACATAAGGAACATAGCTTGCGGAATATTCGTACGTGGTCGTCTTATTTTCAGACTTGTCAGATAAGATCGTTAATGACAAATATCCTTTCATGTATCTACTGTTTGATGTAATTCTTGATAATGATATGGCTGGCAATTTTATTGTTTAAGGATCGTATGACGGCGTATTGTAACGCTAAGACTGGTAGCCAATAAATTGGAGATAAAAGTACAGCTGACGGTGTTCTAGGTAATTTCCCCATTTTTTATGCAATACGTACTCACAGTACGAGAATTATCGCACAATCAGCTTAACAGCTCATGCATCGAAGCTGCTTACAAGAATAATATACAGAAGAATGGAAAAGAAAATTGAGAATGCGCTAGGTGACGATCAGTTTGGCTTTAGGAAAAGTAAAGGGACGAGAGAGGCAATTCTGACGTTACGGCTAATAATGGAAGCAAGGCTAAAGAAAAATCAAGACACGTTCATAGGATTTGTCGACCTGGAAAAAGCGTTCGACACTATAAAATGGTGCAAGCTGTTCGAGATTCTGAAAAAAGTAGGGGTAAGCTATAGGGAGAGACGGGTCATATACAATATGTACAACAACCAAGAGGGAATAATGAGAGTGGACGATCAAGAACGAAGTGCCCGTATTAATAAGGGTGTAAGATAAGGCTGTAGCCTTTCGCCCCTACTCTTCAATCTGAACATCGAGGAAGCAATGATGGAAATAAAAGAAAGGTTCAGGAGTGGAATTAAAATAAAAGGTGAAAGGATATCAATGATACGATTCGCTGATGACATTGCTATCCTGAGTGAAAGTGAAGAAGAATTAAATGATCTGCTGAACGGAATGAACAGTCTAATGAGTACACAGTATGGTTTGAGAGTAAATCGGAGAAAGACGAAGGTAATGAGAAGTAGTAGAAATGAGAACAGCGAGAAACTTAACATCAGGATTGATGGTCACGAAGTCAATGAAGTTAAGGAATTCTGCTACCTAGGCAGTAAAGTAACCAAGGACGGACGGAGCAAGGAGGACATCAAAAGCAGACTCGCTATGGCAAAAAAGGCGTTTCTGGCCAAGAGAAGTCTACTAATACCAAATACCGGCCTTAATTTGAGGAAGAAATTTCTGAGGATGTACGTCTGGAGTACAGCATTGTATGGTAGTGAAACGTGGACTGTGGGGAAACCGGAACAGAAGAGAATCGAAGCATTTGAGATGTGGTGCTATAGACGAATGTTGAAAATTAGGTGGACTGATAAGGTAAGGAATGAGGAGGTTCTACGCAGAATCGGAGAGGAAAGGAATATGTGGAAAACACTGATAAGGAGAAGGGACAGGATGATAGGGCATCTGCTAAGATATGAGGGAATGACTTCCATGGTACTAGAGGGAGCTGTAGAAGGCAAAAACTGTAGAGAAAGACAGATATTGGAATACGTCAAGCAAATAATTGAGGACGTAGGTTGCAAGTGCTACTCTGAGATGAAGAGGTTAGCACAGGAAAAGAATTCGTGGCGGGCCGCATCAAACCAGTCAGTAGACGACAAACTGCCATTAACGCCGTGCGATGTTAGCACTGAATGTGCCTCCACGACTCTGCAAGAACACACACCATACCAGCAACGTGCGTCCAGTGTTCTTCTTGCGGTTTTTGGTCGCTGAGAACAGCGCACGCGCACGCGTCCCAAGAAATCGTAGCTCCTGGCATTCCTCAACATCTGTCACTACACTGCACGCAGCTCAACATATCTCCACACTGAAGTGGGAGAAGTCATGGTATAACGATGTACACGTATGCAGTTGGAGGGAGTATCGAGTACACAAGATATAAAAGGGCGGTGCATTGGCGGAGCCGTCGTTTGTACTCAGATGATTCATGTGAAAAGGTGTCGTACGTGATTATGGCCGCACGATGGGAATTAACAAACTTTGAAATCGGAATGTTAGTTGGAGCTAGATGGATGCAACATTTAAATTCGGAAATCAATAGGGAATTCAGTATTCTAAGATCCACAGTATCAAGAGTGTGCTGAGAATATCAAAATTCAGGCACTACCTATCACCACAGACAACGCCTTCACTTGACGACCGAGAGAAACGGCGTTTCCAGTGGAGCTGCCTGTGGAAACAGACAAGCAACACTGCGTGAAATAACCACAGAAATCACTGTGGGACTTAAGACAAACGTATCTGTCAGGACAGAGCAGCGAAATATGGCATTGATGGGCTATAGCGGCGGACAACCGACGCGAGTGCCTTTGCTAAACAGCACGCGACATCGCCTGTAGCGCCTCTCCTGTACTCGTCACCACGTATGTTGGACCCTAGACGATTGGAAAAGCGTACCCTGGTCAGGTGAGTCTCCATTTCATCTGGTAGGAACTGATGGTAGGATTCGAGTGTTGCGTAGACATCACTAAGCCACGGACTCAAATCGTCAATAAGATACTGTGCAAGCTGGTGGTGGCGTCATATGGTGTGGGCTGTGTTAACATGGGATGGAGTAGGTGCTCTGGTCAAACTGAACCGATGATTAACTGCAGATGGTTATGTTCGGCTACGTGGATACCATTTACAAATGGTTGAAATCGCTCTGAGCGCTATGGGACTTAACATCTGAGTTCATCAGGCCCTATAGAACTTAGAACTACTTAAACCTAACTAACCTAAGGACATCACACACATCCATGCCCGAGGCAGCATTCGAACCTGCGACCGTAGCGGTCGCGCGGTTCCGGACTGTAGTCCCTAGAACCGCTCGGCCACTCCAGCCGGCGATACTATTTACAGCCATTCATGAACTTCATAATGCCAACCATGTCAGTGGGCCGCAATTGTTCGCGATCGTTTTCAGGAACATTCTGGACAATTCGAGCGAATCATGCCCCCACCGAGATCGACCGTTATGAATCCCATCGAACATTTATGGGACGGAATCGAGAGGTCAGTTCGTGCACAAGATTCTGCATCGGCAACACGTTTGTTCAAATGTGTGTGAAATCTTACGGGACTTAACTGCTAAGGTCATCAGTCCCTAAGCTTACACACTACTTAACCTAAATCATCCTAAGGAGAAACTCACGCACCCATGCTCGAGGGAGGACTGGAACCTCCGCCGGGACCAGCCTCACCAGCTCGGCTAATCCCGCGCGGCTAGCAACTCTTTTGCAATGAATGACGTCTACAGAGGCAACATGGTTTAATATTTCTGCAGGGGATTTCCAACGACTTGGCTCGTCTATGCCACCCCGAGCTGGTGCACTACGCCGGGCGAAAGTACGCCCGACCTCAGTGTGCAACTAAGTCTTTTTGATGATTGTAGTGCTCTGCCCAATGCATGTTTCAACTCCCGAGTACTGGGTGACGTCTCTGAGACGTGCAGAAGGGATGTTTACGGCTGCTCGGTCCTGAGACGCGGCGACGGGCCATTCCATTAGTGGCCGCCGCTCCCGCAGGCAGGAAAGAGGCTCCGGCCGCTGGACCGGAGACGGATCCTCTGCCACTTTGCGCTGGTCTGGCACTGCAGCGTCGCCAAAGAGCTTCGCTTTGAGGCGGCGAGCCAAAGCGCCGGCACTGAGACCTAACTGCTCTGAGCTGTCGCCTTTACCACGGAAACGTCGTTAAAAAGCAGTGGCGCGCAACTACTGCAACGAGCCCCCTGTACTCCCTTACTTTTAATCTCCCTGTGGGTGCCATTAACTCCAGACTTCCGTGGTGGCAACAAAAACCAGCTAGAGAGAATCCTTTAGACAAGGGGCGTTCACAAGTAGTGCAACACATTTTTGTCTAGGCCAATTACAGTTGAAAAAATGCGGAATTCGTTGTGACACATCGTGGAGTATTCCCCCATCAGCCCCTATAGTTTCTTGAAGTTCCGATTGGTCGCGGCGCTATATGTATCCTGCGAACAGGCGTCCATAATGGAAGTGCGTTCCAAGCAGACAGCTGTCATTTGAGGTGAGTTATAACGTCAGCCTCGCTCCACACCCCAGTGGCCAACTTCACCACCTTCCCTAGTTTGACTCTTGAGGAAGAACGGGCCGGCATTCCTTCATAGACATTAAGACAAGTCATTAAAAATCTCCTCAATACAGTTTAAGCAGTCATAAAAGCCATCTTATACAGCTACCAATAGAAAGGTCTGTAAGGCACTGTTATTCGGAAACCTAATCCTTTGTACTGTAAGTTGGCAAGATTTTACCACGATGCATTTAATACTCTGTAAATTCTTTTCAGATGGTATTTATATTAGATCACTTTTTTCAATGGCCGGCCGCAATGGCCGAGCGGTTCTAGGCGCTTCAGTCTGGAACCGCGCGACAGCTACGGTCGCAGGTTCGAATCTTGCCTCGGGTATGGATGTGTGTGATGTCCTTAGGTTAGTTAGGTTTAAGTAGTTCTAAGTTCTAGGGGACTGATGACTTCAGATGTTAAGTCCCATAGTGCTCAGAGCCATTTGAACCAATTTTTTCAATACATGATCTGGTTCTTAATTATTTCAATGGCTAAGACTAGCTAGCACCACAAACTAACACTTTCTATAGTACTGCATGTCTGGGATTTGATTGCTGAGCGCTCACAGAAATAGCGACGTGGGCAACATGGTCCTCAGAAGCTGCTGTTGGCTAAAGAGGGGCTGGGGATTGTTGTGTTCTGCAGGGGAAGACTATTACTGCTGTGAGAGAGAGAGTAGAGTGAGAAGGCGGCAGCTTACAACGGTGGAGCCTGCAGAACCCATGTAGCGCAGATTTGCAGGTGGAAAGCTGCACTCTGGTGTGCTGAAAAAAATTTCGGCATAGCGTAGTTGGTGGAAGAATGCAGGGGCTGAACAAGGCTAAGAGACAGCATTTTTATTGCGGAGAAATGCACGGAGGCACAAACGATGATCACGAGTTGTCCTCCGAGGGAAATTCTCACTGGAAGTACTGGGGACAAACAAAGAGAGGATATCAACCAAGTGTGGACATGCTGAAAGATGAGACAGATAGTTTGATAGTATGAAAGGAGAAAATCAATAGAAACATGGGCACAACATTTTGAAGTGTTACTGTGAAACAGACACAGCGTAAGTGAAGAGAGAAATGGCGGGTATAGAGAAGAAACTGAAGAAGAACAAGATGTGGATGGAGATGATGATGTAGTAGACACAGAACCATCTCGACAGAAGAGTTAAGAGAAATTATAAAACAACTTAGGAATAACTTAGCTCCTGGGTGCGACCTCATAACGGCGGAAATGGTATAACACGGCGTTGAAGTATTAGTAAGAAGGATACATAAAATAATTACAATGGCCTGGGAAACAGAGAAAATGCCAGAGAAATGGACGTTAGCAACCATCTTCCCTGTTGTTGTTGTTGTTGCGGTCTTCAGTCCTGAGACTGGTTTGATGCAGCTCTCCATGCTACTCTATCATGTGCAAGCTTCTTCATCTCCCAGTACTTACTTCTTCCCTATACATAAAAAAGGATCACGCATGAAGTGTACTAAATTGGTTCAAATGACTCTGAGCACTATGGGACTTAACTTCTGAGGTCATCAGTCCCCCATAACTTAGAACTACTTAAACCTAACTAACCTAAGGACATCACACACATCCATGCCCGAGGCAGGATTCGAACCTGCGACCGTAGCGGTCGCGCGGTTCCAGACTGTAGCGCCTAGAACCGCTTTATTAACATGATTTGATTGGCTGAGTACGAGTGATGTAGGATGGTAAGTGGAAACTTCCAGAAAGGAGTACGAGCTTCAGACGATTGGCTGACATATTCGTGACTCATGTAGACGAAGGTAATGTTTTCTTAATAGCCGATGGATTTGTCTCCTGTGCGCAAACATAGGTGCCACGTGTGCAGAAGGCAGAGGGCGTATGGCTTTGAGACACTTGCCTGTGGGGATCGATCGAAGACCTTCCTCCAAGAATCGACCTAGAAACTTCACTGGCAACAGAAGCAGCGGAGAATCTAGCGGTTAGCTTTTGAGAAGTTCTGCCACAAGGAGCTCGTGAAGTCGATTCTCTGAACAGAGTTGTTCTTCTGTTTACTTGAGTGACGATTCTTTACTTCTATGTGGAGTCTGATACACAGTAAAGCGCACCTTTATGGAAGAATGCTTGATTCGATTTTCTGTTCCCAGCTAGTGAGGAAAAAATATCTGACTCGTGTTCTGCCTCGCACTGAGGCAATTTCAGCCCTTGAGTGTACAGGCGGCGTGTTGTGTCCACTGCGTAAGCAGGTAATTATAAGTAAGCCACGTATATCATCTGCACTGCGACCAACTCGCCAACGAGCAGATCGTCGGTGCAATATAACTGCTGTCCTGACTTCAACAGGTGATATACGGATTTCGGTATGGCGGATTGGAAAACACTCACAGGAAATATATTGAGCTCCATCTGCTTGTCCACTGAGCTTTTCTGAAAGTGCCAGTGAGGGTGTAGGTCTTTGTTTCTGACCGCTAGTCAGTATCAGCCACATTTGTTTGCGTCTAATAAAGAGGGGCGCCGTCTAAGGAAAATAAAAAATACGTTCTTCCAATCTCGAAATTAAGTTTAGAGTGGTATCTTACATTTTCTACTTCATATTTATATAATTTTTGCACTTTATATGCTTTTTTTGGGAACAAACCATTTGCGGTATCGAAGTTGGGATTTATTCTAGTAGGATCCCGATAAGAACAAATGGTTTGATTTGCTTAACTGAAGTGAACCCACAAAACGATAATTCGTTTTATGGAAATCCCCAATGTAGTTTGTTAATTGCAGGGTCGTTTTAAACAATTTAAGGCGTGAGAATTCTAATGCGAAAACAACATTACGCAACCCCACTTACATATGCTATATATTACAAACACCACAGGGCTTAACAGTACTAAAGTGAAATGACGTAACTTCTTTACGTGCTTGAAAGTTCGTATGAACTTGTATCTTAACTGTTATGCCAAAGGACAATTTGTACAGCTACGTGTTGAAAACAACCTCTACGAACACTGAATAAGGTTCGTCACATTTCTCACGTAAAGTGCCCTTTCCATTAATTCTCTTACATTTGGTTTAATGAAAGTCTTGCACTACAGCAAGTGCACTGCATGCCCATTACATTTCAGCCCCTTGAGGTATACCATCAAACAAAATCCTACAGTATACAGTACAGTAACAAGGGAACATAATTAAATTTGTAGCTCATTTGGGTCTATTTATGGCGAGAACTTTAGTATACAGAACTGCCACGTCCGGCAGAAGCAATGAAGCTCACGTAACTGGTCGTCGTGCAGTTTTCTCTAATTTATACAGACAGGACAATACAGTAGTACGTGGAATTCACTGTTTGGTCGGGTGGGACGAATTCTTTTTGCACAGTTCCTTGGTGTCAAAGAAAACGATGACTGTACTCTCCACTTTGCTCATCACCTGTCTCGCTTTTTTGGGTCTTGGAGAGCCCGGGCTCTTCCACTGGGACAATTAATGCTTTGTCTCTGGGTCATGACCGTAAATCCAGCTCTAGTCGCCGGTGATAACACGTGACAAGAAGGTTGGATCATCAGATATGGTCTGCAAGAATCGTCGGTTCAAACGGTTCAAATGGCTATGAGCATTATGGAACTTAACATCTGAGGTCATCAGTCCCCTAGAACCTAGAACTACTTAAACCTAACTAACCTAAGGACATCACATACATCCCTGCCCGAGGCAGGATTCGAACCTGCGACCGCAGCGGTCGCGCGGTTCCAGACTGAAGCGCCTAGAACCGCTCGGCCACACCGGCAGGCTGCAAGGCTCGTCGGAATGGTCCAGACCGCAGGACGGAACATTATGATCTGAGGAATGGTTTCGTGGCATTTCCTGGTCGATATCGTCATTCTTGAAGGCACAATGGATCGGCACACGTACGCATCTGTCATTGGGAAGTACGTTCACCCCTACATGTAGTTTGTTTTTCCTCGCCATGGTGGCTTCTACCAGGACAATGCTACGTGTCACATAACTCGCAGTGTACGTGCGAAGTTAAAGAGGACAGGGATGAATTTACCGTACTCCCTTGACCACCAACTCCTCGTATTTTAGCCTAATCGAGAATCTGTGGACTACATCGATCGGGCTGGTCCCGCCCTGGATCATCAGCCGAGATGACTATCGCAGCTGTCCATGCTACTGGGGGTAGCACGGCTTCACATCCCTTTCGTTGCCTTCCCCAACCTCACCGCCTCTCTGCCTGCATTTCTGTGCTACAATAATTGGTTACCCAGGCTTTTGAAAGGTGGTCACATTAACGTGACTGGGCCGTGTACATTGAATCTTTGCGCCTGCAACTCTGGACAGCAAAATCATAACGAGACAAGTACTAAACAGCTATTGTGCACATGTAAGCTCCTGCACTGCCCAATTTATTTTGACTCGAGCACAAAACGTGTCAGAACTGCCAGAACGTCGCACGGATCATGCAAGGCATTAAATCACAGCCAGAAAATTATTAGGAATTCAACTGCCAAAAGTCACGAAAATGCAAGCAGAGGGAGAGCATCGAATGAATAGTACAGCAGCTGAATGTAAGCGTGGCAGAGTGAAATGACGAAATTTTGGCGGAAGAGATCATTTGGAAAAGTCAACGACTGTATCTTTTTACTGGTGGAGAATTCACTACTACTCCAATAATGAATATGTGGACTGTGACCTTAACGTATTCGGAGCGTAATGGGATTGAAAAACACCTGTGGAAGTGGATCCAAGGAGGTTGTGGAGAATTCAAATGGCGAAAAAAGAAATAGTATATTTTTTACTAAGGCATTCGAAAGTTTACTCCGGTCAAATCAGAGCCTGCTGGCCTTCTCTTACATCAGACACGACATATTTTTATAATTTTAAACAAAAATTAGGGAAGTTATTATATGTAGGTAAGGAAGCTATTTCGATTCTAACGAACTGTTCTCTTACCAAAATTATTGTATCACGAATCGCGAACTAGCAGCGAGAAAGAACGCAATCGATGTTTTGGTGGTATAAACTATTTAGTATCCATAGAAAAAAGGTTACAATTTTGCATACCGAGCTCGTGCTTATAAATAACTACTCAAGAATATGGACAAGATATATACATCTACATCTATACTCCGCAAGCCAACTGACGGTTTGTGGCAGAGGGTACCTCTATCGGTTCTCCCTTCTATTCCAGTCTCGTTTTATTCGTGGAAAGGAAGATTGTCGATATGCCTCTGTGTGGGCTCTAAACTCTCTGATTTTATCCTCATGGTCTCTTCGCGAGATATACGCAGGAGGGAGCAATATACTACTTGACTCCTCTGTGAAGGTATGTTCTCGAATCTTCAACAAAAGCCCGTACCGAGCCACTGAGCGTCTCCCTTGCAGAGTCTTCCACTGGAGTCTATCTATCATTTCGGTAACTCTTTCGCGACTATTAAATGATCCTGTAACGAAGCGCGCTGCTCTCCGTTGGATCGCCTCTATATCTTCTGTCAACCCTATCTGGTACGGATCCCCAGTATTCAAGCAGTGGGCGAACAAGTGTACTGTAACCTACTTCCTTTGTTTTCGGCCTGCATTTCCTTAGGATTATTCCAATGAATCTCAGTCTGGCATCTGCTTTACCGACGATTAATTTTATATGGTCTACTCCCAGATAATTTACGGAATTAACTGCTTACAGTTGCTGACCTGCTATATTGTAGCTAAATGATAAAGGATCTTTCTTTCTACGTATTCGCAGCCCATTACACTTATCCACATTGAGATCCAATTGCCATTCCCTGCACCACGCGTCAATTCGTTGCAGATCCTCCTGCAGTTCAATACAATTTTCCATTGTTATAACCTCTCGAAATGCTACAGCATCATCCGCAAAAAGCCTCAGTGAACCTCGATGTTATCCACAAGGTCATTTATATATATTGTGAATAGCAACGGTCCCACGACACTGCCCAGCGGCACACCTGAAATCTACCAGGCCAATGCTACGTGTCACGTAACTCGCAGTGTACGTGCGAAGTTAAAGAGCACAGGGATAAATTTACCTTACTCCCTTGAGTTCTGTTATCTAGGAACTCCTCAATCCAATCACATACTTGGTCTGATAGTCCATATGCTCTGAAATCATTCTTACTTCGGAAGACTTCTCTCCATTGAGAATGACATGCTGCGTTCTGTTATACCTCAATCCAATCACACAATTGGTCTGATAGTCCTTATGCTCTTACTTTGTTCATTAAACGACTGTGGGGAGCTGTATGAAACGCCTTGCTGAAGTCAAGAAACACGGCATCTACCTGGGAACCCGTGTCTATGGCCCTTTGAGTCTCGTGGACGAATAGCGCAAGCTGGGTTTCACACGATCGTCTTTTTCGAAACCCATACTGATTCCTACAAAGTAGATTTCTAGTCTCCAGAAAAGTCATTATACTCGAACATAATACGTGTTCCAAAATTCTGCAACTGATCGACGTTAGAGATACAGGTCTATAGCTTTTTTCACATCTGTTCAACGTCATTCAATAGCAAAATCATTTTCCACGACACAGTTCAGTCAGTATTTGGCGTTGTCCTTTTCTTTTTCAGACAATAAAATTAGCACTGGTGAGACGGTACAGTTTTATTTTATTAATAATTTGACTCCGAGCCCCCAATAGCAGTAATGCAGGCTGCTACAAACGAAAATTACTCAATCAATTCGCACAGAACCACAAGTCCCACTATCCTCTTTGTTCTAGCAGTTTTGGCGCGAAATCACAGATCGCCACATGTTCACTTACGCCGATGTATACTTCGTAATTCGTACTCACACAAATAATCGTAACACTTCCAGTTCACCGAATATATACTTGCACACTTGCACTATTAAACAATACTATTTGTCGAAATAAATCGGTGCGAAAAAAAATTTCCAAACGACCACGTGGGCCACCCTCAAGTGGGGCTCACTCGCACCCTCCAAAACGACTGACCAACGACTGACCCCTGGCCAAGATGGCCGCTCGCTTATATAGGCTCGGATTTCCACCCCTCTATTTATTTAAGTACCAATCTCACCAGTTAAGGTTACAAATTTTGATACATACATACCTCGACAGAAATAAGTACACCATCGGAACCACGCTAAAAAGTGCATCTTATTTACTACGTTACATTAATTTGCAGGATTATTCTATCGCCCGTAAATCAAGTTTTAGCTCTTGCAAAATTTCGCCACTTAACGCAAATTTGTTTGTAATTAATTAATTAATTACGTTAGTAATAATTTGCAAACAATGAAAAACATTGCAGTTAAGGGTGTAGTATAACTTAACTAGTTTAAAATACGTGTGATGCCACCCAAAATATTATATAATGCCGTTTTTTACGTCATGCATTTTCTTTTGAATTTTATAAACTATTTTCCGTCAATATTTTGTTTATTGCTCTTTACGGGCTTAATTATTTAAGAATCTTAACACATGACTACGGCACTCGATCCGCTATGACTAAACGTTATTAATGCGTGCTTGCTCACCGATGTAAGTTGTTATTTAATGATGTCTGGCCCGACAGCGATTCCACTTTCCAGTAGGGTAGCTGCCCGTGTCTCAAGGCCACCATCAGTTACAGTGGTTTGACTATGTTGATTTCTTGGCCACGAAATACGAGTCATCGGAGCCCAATGGAGCATTCGTGGGACGCTAACATGCACCGCCTACGCGACCACAAACCATCTGTGTGTACATGCCTGGTGCCGAATATTTTCATAAATCTACCAAAGGCTTTTCGACTCCATGCCATTCGGAATTGCTGCCGTATTGCGTCCCCGTGGTTATAAAGTTGTGGTTCATCAACGTATGTAATTGTGCTCCCTAGGTAGAACAGTCCTTTAGCTCTTCTACTGTTGTCTTTACCCCAGTTGAGAACTGGGAGCGCTAAGGTGCCGGAAAGTAATGCTTGTCAATTGCACCCGGAAAGACGTTTATTTGAAGTCATCAGTTAAAACTAATCACCATAAAATTTCACATATTCTGCTCTGCTTTTTGCTACAAAACCCTTTCTTTGGCAGCCGAGCGAATGTCTTCCACCTCAAAGGATTATTTAGTTCTCAACTGTCTGCCGATTCCTTCATGGAGTGAAATGAATTGAAAATATAATTTTTTCCAGTAATTGAGTGCATTGTGAAGCTTTTTTTAATGGCTGCTGCGTGAAACTGAGATGGTTTATTTCTCTTACTTATGCCGTGTAGTACTTACTCTTTGGAGCTTAGCCATACTTGAAGCGGCACAACATTCTTGTCAGAGTCAGATGCGTATTCTAGGGCCGCAGGCAGCTAAAAAGATGATGATGCTGGTCAATTAATATTTCTTGGGGGTTTCTATTTTAGGCCTTTAATAGCGACGGCTCACCTGATTTAGCTGTATAAATACACTCCTGGAAATGGAAAAAAGAACACATTGACACCGGTGTGTCAGACCCACCATACTTGCTCCGGACACTGCGAGAGGGCTGTACAAGCAATGATCACACGCACGGCACAGCGGACACACCAGGAACCGCGGTGTTGGCCGTCGAATGGCGCTAGCTGCGCAGCATTTGTGCACCGCCGCCGTCAGTGTCAGCCAGTTTGCCGTGGCATACGGAGCTCCATCGCAGTCTTTAACACTGGTAGCATGCCGCGACAGCGTGGACGTGAACCGTATGTGCAGTTGACGGACTTTGAGCGAGGGCGTATAGTGGGCATGCGGGAGGCCGGGTGGATGTACCGCCGAATTGCTCAACACGTGGGGCGTGAGGTCTCCACAGTACATCGATGTTGTCGCCAGTGGTCGGCGGAAGGTGCACGTGCCCGTCGACCTGGGACCGGACCGCAGCGACGCACGGATGCACGCCAAGACCGTAGGATCCTACGCAGTGCCGTAGGGGACCGCAGCGCCACTTCCCAGCAAATTAGGGACACTGTTGCTCCTGGGGTATCGGCGAGGACCATTCGCAACCGTCTCCATGAAGCTGGGCTACGGTCCCGCACACCGTTAGGCCGTCTTCCGCTCACGCCCCAACATCGTGCAGCCCGCCTCCAGTGGTGTCGCGACAGGCGTGAATGGAGGGACGAATGGAGACGTGTAGTCTTCAGCGATGAGAGTTACTTCTGCCTTGGTGCCAATGATGGTCGTATGCGTGTTTGGCGCCGTGCAGGCGAGCGCCACAATCAGGACTGCATACGACCGAGGCACACAGGGCCAACACCCAGCATCATGGTGTGGGGAGCGATCTCCTACATTGGCGGTACACCACTGGTGATCGTCGAGGGGACACTGAATAGTGCACGGTACATCCAAACCGTCATCGAACCCATCGTTCTACCATTCCTAGACCGGCAAGGGAACTTGCTGTTCCAACAGGACAATGCACGTCCGCATGTATCCCGTGCCACCCAACGTGCTCTAGAAGGTGGAAGTCAAGTACCATGGCCAGCAAGATCTCCGGATCTGTCCCCCATTGAGCATGTTTGGGACTGGATGAAGCGTCGTCTCACGCAGTCTGCACGTCCAGCACGAACGCTGGTCCAACTGAGGCGCCAGGTGGAAATGGCATGGCAAGCCATTCCACAGGACTATATCCAGCATCTCTACGATCGTCTCCATGGGAGAATAGCAGCCTGCATTGCTGCGAAAGGTGGATATACACTGGACTAGTGCCGACATTGTGCATGCTCTGTTGCCTGTGTCTATGTGCCTGTGGTTCTGTCAGTGTGATCATGTGATGTATCTGACCCCAGGAATGTGTCAATAAAGTTTCCCCTTCCTGGGACAATGAATTCACGGTGTTCTTATTTCAATTTCCAGGAGTGTACTTTGACTCCGACCTCGGGTTGTAAAACTTACTCAGATTTATTAGAAAATGGAGCCGTGACTGTATACAAGCGTGTGTATTCGTTTTTAATTATTCATTCTTTCATCACTAAACGCGAGTTTCATTAGCATTTTCAGAAACCCACCTGGTCCTTCCGTGGTATGTCATCATAGAGATTATATGCATGTGCATGCTGCATATGCATTTGAATATTTGGCTTCTTTCACCGGTTATTGCATAATTTAACTAAAAACTAGTGACGATGCATATTTTCGCTCTATGTTTACAATATTTTAAAAATTTAGATGGGCGGTGTCTAGCTCTGTCTAGTTTTGATGTCTCACAAATTGACCGCGACCTAGAACTGCGTGTAGTCGCTAGCTGAGACGCTACTGCCTAGCGAAATCGTTACAGAAGAGGAACAGGAACAGTAAGAGTCAATTCTGCGCCTGCGCTCCCGGTTAATCCCCTTCGCTGTCATACAGTACCCGTCCGCAACAATTAAAACTACACAAGCTTTTAGTCGCCCGTCCGTTGTTTCAGTTACTTGTACACAGATGAACGTGTTTACGACGTCTGGTGTGTAAAACGTCGTACGACATGCCGCCAGATAAAAGAAATGTCGTTTCGTGGATAGGTGACCATCCTGGAACGTTTACATGTGACGAAATTGTTTTACGTTGTCGAGTTTGCATGAAAAATGTTACATGCAAAATAAAGTTTCAAATAGACCAGCATGTCAAGACAAGTCTCCATATCGCTGGAATGCAGAAGAAAACACCACGGCAACAACTTCTGACAACAGCAAGTTCCAGTAGCAGGAATATATATCTTTGCGCAGGAAGCCTTTGAGGATAGGGTTTGTTCATGGATCTATGTGAAGCATTCATTGCAAGCAGTATTCCTCTTCACAAACTTACAAACCCTATCCTCAAAGGCTTCCTGCGCAAAGATTGCTTAAATCAAAGTATAACAGATGAATCAACATTGAGTAAAAATTGCATACCGTAAATTTACTTAAATGTTCTGGATGAAATACACAATGAACTCAAGGACAGCATTATCTGGATTTCAATTGAGGAAACTACAGGCACTTATGGCCTTTACGTTGTAAATTTGATTGTTGGTCCTTTGAGAGAAGAGCTTTCTTCATCTTATTTAGCGGCCTGCAAAGAACTTGAAAAAGTAAATCATTCAACGATCACCAGATTTGTGAATGAGGGTTTTAGAAAAATATTTCCAGAATCTTCTGCAGATGAAAGGGTGTTTGTGTTTATTTCAGATGCTGCGTATATTCCACGTTTGTAAATGTAAGTAAACTGATTTAATCCAGAAAGAAAGTGTTTCTAAAGGCTCCTACTAGCAACAAGACCTACAAAGAAAAATTACCGAATGTGTCTTTACCTTGCGAACCAGTGGTAATTCGTTGGGTACGTGGGTCGAAGCTGTGTTGTTTTATAATGAACGTTTCGAGTCCATTAGAAGGAAAGTAAACGACTTCGATAGTGCAGAGGCTTTGGCAGTTTGCCAGTGCAAGGAAGTTTCCCACGTACCTGAAGGTATTAAAAAGCTTGGAACTCAAGGCTTGGCTTTGAATGAATCTATTCAGTTAATGAATAAAATTATTCTAGTGAACTCCTCATTGCCGGAGGTATTCCCAAGAAAACTCAAAGAAAAGTTGGAAAACATTTTAATAAATAACCCAGGCTATGAATCCTTGTGCCAAATAGTTCTATTAATGGGACAGGTGAGCTGTTAACAGAAACAATAAGTGCCAATATAGCACCCAAATTCAGATGCTGCCCAGTTACTTCAGTAGATGCCCTTCTCTGCTTAAAAAAATGTTTTGAGTGATCGAAGACACAATCTTACTACAGAACATTTGGAACATTATTTGGTCGTTTATGTTTACAAAAGTAGAAAAATGTAAAACAAATTGTAAATGATACTTTGGTCCAATAGCGTTAATTAAAAGTTAATCCTATTCAAAAAAATTCGTGATTGTATGTTGTAATAAAGTACTACGGAGTTTTAGAGTGTTCCCCTTTGCGTGCGATATATCTCAAAGTTGGTCTTGTACGCGTCGATTGTTTCGCTGCGACTCACTCGCGTCGCATGCCTTTGTTGCGACAACAATAGCAAAGAAGGGACAATTCTTGAAACACGGTATGCTTCCCATTTTGCAAATTTTTAGAAAATATTGCCAGAAAGGCCCACATCCTACCCTCTATCAGAAAGTATTCATAAAATGATAATAGCGTTCTAAATGTACCGATTTTTCGCGTGGCCGGCCCTCTTCCTCGTAACTGATAGGCACAGTTTCTACTTTGAGGTATAATGTACGCAGTAACTACCTTTTTTTTCTTCATTATTTGATGTTGCATATTTGGACACTTTTCATGCATTTTTAAGCATTTTTCATGCATATTTGCATGCATATTATAATGTTTTTACGATGCATATAATCCTGTCTCTAGTCATCAATTTCTGTTTAATTGTCCCGTACACTAACACAGTTTAGTTTATCAGGATACGAAATTGTGGATTCTTACTTTACTTGTAATTTCGGATTGTACTGGACATGGAATACGAGAATAATTACTTTAGTCGATGGTTGTCAAGGAGCACTAGAGAGTTCTGCATTAAGCGAAGAGTTTCTCTTCAAGCGTAGCTCTGCTCCCGGTTCTCAGGCTGTGCATTAGATCGCCGTATACAAACGTCTCCTCGATCCCTCTGGCTGTCCTTAGTGTAGGAGTGGTGAGGAGTGGGTGGGGGAGGGACGGTGGTTTGCTGCTCGGAGTTTGTAGTCTGGAGAGTCGAGAGGGCATTCATTAGTGGATCGGGCACTTGTAGCCCCGCCTCTGAACTTAATGCAGCCGCTGTTCAACTTCGATCTCATCGATATTTCCCGTTTCCGTCGGTTTGTTAGATCGGCAATTTACAGGATAGCTTTTCCGTGGGAATTCTTCCGTGTGAATTCCAGTTGAAGAGACCCTACCACCAGGATGGTGCAACAGAAACATAAACTGCAGTAGACTTAAGACGGGAAATAAACAAAATTTGATGTTCGAGAGTTACTGCCGAAGATGAACATCCAAACAGGGTGTTGTTTGTTTCTGGATACAGATAATGGTTTGAATCTGGAGTACCGAGAACGAAAACAGAAGCTTCAATAAGTAGTAGCGAAAATTGTGTATAATTTAATGAAATCATTGATTTACCTACTGAATATACGGGATAATTCTGTGGCCATTGTGTTTGCAGTGACACAAATATAATAGTACCAGCCTCGGGGAGTTAATAATAAAGCGGAAAATGTTTAGCCAATAAATAAGCGCAAAGTTACAGTAGCAACCAATACTTGCGAAAATTGTGTATAATTTAATGAAATCATTGACTTACCTACTGAATATACGGGATAATTCTGTGGCCATTGTGTTTGCAGTGACACAAATAATAATAAAGCGGAAAATGTTTAGCCAATAAATAGGCGCAAAGTTACAGTAGCAACCAATACTTTGTTTGGCATACATAATGTTTTTGAGGAAACGTCCTGCTCCTTTATAGAGGTTTTTATTAGTGTAGTGAGAGGACATACAATTTCGGGATTGAGGGTGGTTGGGGAGAGCCGATCCCAAGAGACATGGGAAATAAGGTATGGAAGATGATGATGAGTTGGTTGGGGAGCTCTCACAGAAGGTACTTCTTCATGATTACGAAAATACTATTGTTGTTCGCTATCAGCATTTGTGGAACATTGAACCTCTGTAAAAGTTCTTTCTTTCATCACCTGACTGCACGTGGGATTTTAGTCCAGTGTGATTCAGATTAATGTTTTTTCTTGTTGTAAATGCATGTCATCCGTGTCACGTGTGATATCAATTCGCTAACCTCAAACAGGACACAATTTAACAATCTTTCTGATCCTTAAGCTACGGTCGCAGTACATCTTCTTTCTCCTGAAATTTACTGCTGCCAACTTTCACTGCTTTCACTTGCTTAAAGTGAGCTGCATCAAATATGTGGCAAGAGGAAATATTTATGTCTTGGGAGCACGTACTGTCTACCTTTTTCTAAAGTCAGGCTTTACTTTGAAGAAAACTTCTTGAACAGACTTTAGCTATGATGCATTCAGGACTAATACATGACGTTACGCGTGATATGTTTTAGGGAAATTCAGATACCACACACACAAATTACATCAGCGAATTTGCTGCTATTGCTGTAAATTGTGATTTTAACATTTGTACAGCACTGGATCGTAGCTGTAATACTTGAAACGGTCTGTCATTAAGAGATCTTTCTGAAAGCTATGATGAATTGTTTCGCAAATCTCAAAAATTCCAATTGCATTACTGATATGATTTATTTCGGGTCTCCACACCTCCAAAAGTGATGGTCAGTTCTTTTATAACGTATGTCCTATAATTTATTGCTGGAATTACCTAACCGTGGATCACTCCGTTTCGGCGACGTTCGAGCGTAAATTAGTGTCAGGTGCTGTTATCTCACGTAGACTCTTTTAGGTTATGTGCGAACGTTTTTCATCTATTTCATCATTTAAGCGCAAATAATTTCTGTGTTGAACCTCAGAAGTGTTTGTGGTCAGCTAAATATTTAGTTATTCGTTCCCCCTTTTCTTATATCTGGTATGAAGCAGTTTACACATTGATTATTAATCGAGCGGTATTATTTCAAAAATATGAAAAGGTTTTTCGGTGAACAACATTCAGACATGGTGCAGACGTTCTTTCTTGAAACAAATTTATTTACATAGGAGCACTATGTTTGCCTTAGAATTGTCAATTTCTGTTTTGTAATGTCTGCAAATTTAAAGGGAGCTCTAACGGATATGGCTTCAGACTAATATAAAACTTCTGGATAAAGAACGTTTTTCTGATGTAAAATTTGTGAATTGCGTGATATTCATTTCTTCTTGTAGTGAGTCCTCTTATGTCTGTGTAAAGTTTATAAACTGGCTCCACCGAGCTATACTGATTACAGACTCTCCAACTTACTTGAAACAGGATAGCAACAACATTATACAACATATCTGTCGCCATCTGTCGTCTGTAGAGGCACATGTTTCCATACAATCTGTTTTGTTGTATGATACTCTTAGACATGCTCAATCCATGCCTTTAAGCATTGTTCGTTTGATGAATAGACGTGTTCCGCGATCGACTATCAATAATACTGTGATTCCACGGAATAACATGTAACGTTGTTGTTGTTGTGGTCTTCAGTCCTGAGACTGGTTTGATGCAGCTCTCCATGCTACTCTATCCTGTGCAAGCCTCTTCATCTCCCAGTACCTACTGCAACATACATCCTTCTGAATCTGCTTAGTGTATTCATCTCTTGGTCTCCCTCAACGATTTTTACCCTCCACGCTGCCCTCCAATACTAAATTGGAGATCTCTTGATGCCTCAGAACATGTCCTACGAACCGATCCCTTCTTCTGGTCAAGTTGTACCACAAACTTCTCTTCTCCCCAATCCTATTCAATACTTCCTCATTAGTTATGTGATCCACCCAACTAATCTTCAGCATTCTTCTGTAGCACCACATTTCAAAAGCTTCTATTTTCTTCTTGTCCAAACTATTTATCGTCCATGTTTCACTTCCATACATGGCTACACTCCATACAAATACTTTCAGAAATGACTTCCTGACACTTAAATCTATACTCGATGTCAACAAATTTCTCTTCTTCAGAAACACTTTCCTTGCCATTGCCAGTCTACATTTTATATCCTCTCTACTTCGACCATCATCAGTTATTTTGCTCCCCAAATAGCAAAACTCCTTTACTACTTTAAGTGTCTAATTTCCTAATCTAATTCCCTCAGCATCACCCGACTTAATTCGACTACATTCCATTCTCCTCCTTTTGCTTTTGTTGATGTTCATCTTATATCCTCCTTTCAAGACACTGTCCATTCCATTCAACTGCTCTTCCAAGTCCTTTGCTGTCTCTGACAGAATTACAATGTCATCGGCGAACCTCAAAGTTTTTATTTCTTCTCCATGAATTTTAATACCTACTCCGAATTTTTCTTTTGTTTCCTTTACTGCTTGCTCAATATACAGATTGATTAACATCGGGGGGAGGCTACAACCCTGTCTCACTCCCTTCCCAACCACTGCTTCCCTTTCATGTCCCCCGACTCTTATAACTGCCATCTGGTTTCTGTACAAATTGTAAATAGCCTTTCGCTCCCTGTATTTTACCCCTGCCACCTTTAGAATTTGAAAGAGAGTATTCCAGTCAACATTGTCAAAAGCTTTCTCTAAGTCTACAAATGATAGAAACGTAGGTTTGCCTTACCTTAATCTTTCTTCTAAGATAAGTCGTAAGGTCAGTATTGCCTCACGTGTTCCAGTGTTTCTACGGAATCCAAACTGATCTTCCCCGAGGTCGGCTTCTACTAGTTTTTCCATTCGTCTGTAAAGAATTCGTGTTAGTATTTTGCAGCTGTGACTTATTAAACTGATTGTTCGGTAATTTTCACTTCTGTCAACACCTGCTTTCTTTGGGATTGGAATAATTATATTCTTCTTGAAGTCTGAGGGTATTTCGCCTGTTTCATACATCTTGCTAACCAGATGGTAGAGTTTTCTCAGGACTGGCTCTCCCAAGGCAGTCAGTAGTTCCAATGGAATGTTGTCTACTCCCAGGGCCTTGTTTCGACTCATGTCTTTCAGAGCTCTGTCAAACTCTTCACGCAGTATCGTATCTCCCATTTCATCTTCATCTACATCCTCTTCCATTTCCATAATATTGTCCTCAAGTACATTGCCCTTGTATAGACCCTCTATATACTCCTTCCACCTTTCTGCTTTCCCTTCTTTGCTTACAACTGGGTTTCCATCTGAGCTCTTGATATTCATACAAGTCGTTCTCTTATCTCCTAAGGTCTCTTTAATTTTCCTTTAGGCAGTATCTATCTTACCCCTAGTGAGATAAGCCTCTACATCCTTACATTTGTCCTCTAGCCATCCCTGCTTAGCCATTTTTCACTTCCTGTCGATCTCATTTTTGAGACGTTTGTATTCCTTTTTGCCTGCTTCATTTACTGCATTTTTATATTTTCTCCTTTCATCAATTAAATTCAATATTTCTTCTGTTACCCAAGGATTTCTACTAGCCCTCGTCTTTTTACCTACTTGATCCTCTGCTGCCTTCACTACTTCATCCCTCAAAGCTACCCAATCTTCTTCTGCAGTATTTCTTTCCCCCATTCCTGTCAATTGTTCCCCTATGCTCTCCCTGAAACTCTGTACAACCTCTGGTTCTTTCAGTTTATCCAGCTCCCATCTCCTTAAATTCCCACCTTTTTGCAGTTTCTTACAATTTAAAACCTGGTTCCTAAATCTCTGTCTTACCATTATATAATCTATCTGATACCTTTTAGTATCTCCAGGGTTCTTCCACGTATACAACCTTCTTTCATGTAATATGATATACTAAATAAACTTTTATGAAGTCCCAGTTCTTCCCATTCCATGGCGTGTTTGGTACAGCTACCGTAGGTAAAATTTCGAAAGGAAAACAGTTAGGTTCCCGGAAAACAATAGATTTATTGAGACGTTTCGCCCTTTTTGGTCATCATCAGAAAATCTATAAGATAAAGGGAATAATGTTCGTCAGGGTACAGACCCCTACTGCAGACCTATATTGCAATTTAAAAGATTTATTAGAACTTACTTCAATATACTGCAATATACGCATTCGTCATATCCGTGGGGACCATAGTGTGTACATACAGACAAAGAATGGTGCGATTCTGCTTTTGAGAGCTAAAGTCCGGGAGAGAAAACCACAAAAAATTTGTGGGCCTGCAAATCTAACTATGAATGCATCGGAGTCAGTTGAAAAGGCTGTACTGGTGTAGTACCAGACTTACAGGTTTTTAGGCCACGAAGCTTAATCTGTTCACCAAGCAATTACTCATTCTAAACGGACTTCATAGGCCGCATTCAAAACACATGCTGTTTGCGCTATCAGTTGGTAACTTTCCCCTAGGTGGCTCGGATGCGTGCATCGTTAACATTACTCCATACATAATGTAACCAAATTAATGCAGTTACCTATTACCCATAAGAACTTAACATTTAAAAAGGATGCCTAAGTACAGATTTAAATAATAAAAGTTATTTGGCTGTAGCTCTTTACGTAAATAACTGTTATTTTGGCCATGTAGTACTGCCTTTCTCTGCCGGTCAAGCCGCTGGTCCGTGTACTAATGAGGATTACAAGCTAAAGTGCACCGCTGCATCAACAAACGAAGTGTGTATACCTACTATTAACAGTAAAATGATTAAAATAAAATTTTAGGGATAACAAAATCGAAATGTCACAACCTAGTACATCTTGTGCAAAGTTCTTGTGTAGTGAAACACATAGGGAAAGTTCTGACTCAGCAGTAAAGCATTAATAAAACTAGATTATCTCCTGTTGCTTTGCTTACGTAGATTGTATGGTCTGCACAGATGTTTTTGTTTTCATTTAATCGAATTTTTATGTTGTTAACATAGAGCAACACTTTCTACATTTTCACGCTAATTAAAGCCATACAGGCATGACCTTTTCCGAATGTACTTCTCACCAAAAAGGGATTGTGGTCGCTGGAGCAAAAGATTTTTCTTAATCAACCGTTTTGCATTCTTTTGGTGACATTTACATAGAAGCTTTCATCCCGTAAAACGTATTTCTTTATGTCTAACCCGGAAGTGAAATAGTAATTTTCGTAGATTTACCTTTAAATTTTTTTTCATGTTGATATTTTGTCTTAAACATCTTCATCCTCTATTCCACCACCTTAGAGATGAGTTACCGAAAACAATGAAGCACGTACGTTATTATTACTGACAAGGAAATCAAACACACATTTTAATAGACTTAAAGTTTTGGGAAATCTTTAGTAATGAAATAATTCTATAAAATATTTCATTCATTGTCTCTCCCTCAGAAATTTTATTTCCAAAACAACTAAAACACGTATTTCTTTTTATTTCTGTCTGTGAAGTCAAATACCAGTTGTAATAGATGTAGCTTTTCAAAAAGCCTTTCACCGGTATTTCACCCCTTAATAGTGGAATTTCGAACAACCCCTTCCTACACGATGCCTACAGTATAAGGTTCACATCACCTATAAAATTCACGTACTTACCTTGGCAGTTTGAGCCGGGAGGTGAGTCACTGAATCAGTCTGGCCCTATTTCACCCCCATTACGGGTTGAATTTCCAAAAACAGTGAAATGCGCATTTTTTCATTTACAGCCGACAAGCCAAATACCAATTTTCCAAGATTTAGCTTTAAAACTGCTTCACACTGAAACATTTTCATAGAACATTTCACCTTGTTTTTCATCCCTTTAAGGGTTGAATTCCCAATAGCAGTGAAATGCATATGTTTTTAAATTTCTAACAGAGAAGCCAAATACAAATTTTCATTGATTTAGCTTGGAAAAGCTTTCATAATTAAATAATTTCATAAAACTTTTCACCCCAATACCAGTGGACTGCATATTTTTTTATTTCTAACAGAGAAGCCGAATACAGATTTTTATTGATTTAGCTTTGAAATAATTTCGTAAAACTTTTCATCCACTATTTCACTCCATTTCTAACAGAGAAGCCGAATACAGATTTTTATTGATTTAGCTTTGAAATAATCTCGTAAAACTTTTCATCCACTATTTCACTCCATTAGGGGTTGGATTTCCGAAAATATTGGAACATGTATTTTTTATTTCCAACGAAACAGTCAATACCAATTTTCATAGTAGTTTTAAAAATACTTTTGTGTTTTTTATCACGATTTATGTTTTTAAAAAATCACATTATTTCACCCCCTTAGGTGCTAAATTTCAAAAAATGCGGAAACATGTATTTTCTTTATTTCTGACAGAGAAACCAAATACCAATTTTTGTAAATCTAGCTCCAAAATTGCCTTAACACCGAAATGTTTTCAAAAATCCTTACATCCTGTATTTCACCCCCTTAGTGTTGGAATTTCGAAAACTCCTTTTTTAAACGGCGCCAAAATCCTCTCCAAATTTCAAGTTTCTATCCTTAGTGGTTTGGGCTGGGCGATGATGAGTCGGTCAGTCAAGAAATTGCCTTTTATATATACACAGATTGTGTATACATGCTTCTTAAGTTACAAGTACAGTGCTTATTACTTGTACTTGAAACAGGCCACTAGTCAGAAATTGAAAGCATAGGTACGTAATAGATTCTGTTCCTGATATCAGACGTTTGCTTAGGACTAATTCGTTATATATATGCGAGCGCTTTACTACTCAAACTCCTTCTTTCAAGTTTTCGTGGAAACTAGTGTCAGATATTCTTCCTGTCTATCCTATACAGGCCTTTAATCATTCTTAACAGTGCAGGATATACACACTAGATTTAGGCTTTATTTTAGATGTAAAAGTTTTAAGGAAATTTAGGTAACTCTATTAATTCCATTACATTATATATGGAGTAATAGTAACGTTGCGAGGATCCTCGCCACCTAGGAGAAGGCTACTTAGTCAACTGACAGAGCGAAAAGCCTGTGTTTTTGATGCGGCCTGTTACGTCTGTTTAGAACGAGTAAATGCTTAGTGTATAGATCATGTTTTGTGGTATTAGTAGCTGTACATGAGGTTCTTTGCCAGCATAGCTTTTTCAATTGGCTGCAGTGTGTTTAATGTAAGGCTCATAGCGCGCAAAAATTTTGTGTGCTTTTTTTCCCTCACCGTGGCCCTCAGCAGCTGATTCGTATCGTTCATTAACCTTTAGGTACCCAGTGTGGTCCCCACAGATGTGACAAATACGTATTTTGCAGTCTATTAAAGTGAGTTTTAGTAAATCTTTCTATTTCTAGTATAGTTCTGCAGAATATGACCATATCCTGACGGAAGTTATTTCCTTTTTCTTACAGATTTTCTGATGATGCCCCAGAGCGGCAAACGCACCAGTAGAAGTATTACTTCCCCTGCAACAGAGACTATTTTGCTTTCGAAATTTTGTGAGATCGTTAAGAAGTCGAGAAGAAACATGTTCACAATGACGCACAGAAGGAAATTAATTATCTGGAATGATTCCCACATTTTGTCAGCTAGTTTCACTTTTAATGAAACATACTCGCTCGAGATACTGCTTCTGTGAGCCACGGCGCAGTCGGCTTAAGAGATACTTCGTTAAACATAGTCTACCCCAGTTACGCTGAGAAAAAAAAACAAACATCGTCGAAACAGGCCTCGTAAACCCAACAGTACCGATCGGCCGCCGTGTCGTCCTCATGTCTTAGGCATCACCGGATGCGGAATAGGAGGGGCATACGGTCAGCACACAGCTGTCCCAGCCATTGTCAGTTTTCCTGACTGTGCCGCTACTTTCCAAGCAAGTACCTCCTCAAATGGCCTCACAGGGGTTGAGTGCACCCCACTTGCCAACAGCACTCGGCAGACCCGGGTGATGACCCATCCAAGTGTTAGCAAAGCCCGACAGCGCTTAATCTTGGTGATCTGACGGGAACCGGTGTTACCACTGCGGCAAGGGCGTTGACCAATTACACTGACAAGCCTAACAAAATTTTATTGTGACATTTACTGCACTAAGTGCATTTGTTGGAATCATTGGTCACATCTAAGGCGCTGCAGTCATCGACTATGCGGCTGGTCCCGGCGGAGCTTCGAGTCCTCCCTCGGGCATGGGTGTGTGTGTGTGTCCTTAGGATAATTTAGGTTAAGTAGTGTGTAAGCTTAGGGACTGATTACCTTAGCAGTTAAGTCCCACAAGATTTCACACACACACATTGGTCACATTCTGTGGCAGAGTATATATTAATTTGAAGTCATAGCTATGAGTACATACACCACTCTGGATCTATGTGTGGAAGAAAGTACTTGCCATCAGATCAGGATGCAAAAGAAGGTACCTGCCGCACCAAAATCATTTTCTTTACATCCTTCTCCATTCAGAGATAGCGTGAGGGAAGAAGGGTTGTTGATATCACTCTCTGCACGCCCAAATATATTTTGTTTTGGAATTGTGATCTTTACACTAGATCTAATATGGAAGACGTAATATGTTCCTTGACTGTTACTAGAGTATGATATGTGAGAATTTTTTAGAGTATTTATGGTAGCGTCCCCCAATTGAAAGTTGATAGGTATTGCTGTAACTAAACAAACCTGGAGCAATGCAAACATCTCTTCTTTAAATCATTTCCATCGCGTCATTCTGTGCGTATAACTAAATTAAAGTTCCCTGTCAAATTTTTGCTGTTAGTGTGTGGATGCTAATCTCACGAACCACTGTAGGGATTTTGATATGATTTTCAACAGTATAATGATTGACAAGGACAGTTCATGTATATTGTGCAATTTGATTAAACCGCAATGAATTAAAATTCCCCGCCGCGTTCTTGTGCCTTAATGTGGAAGCAAAGTGCAGGCACTACTGTACAGATTTTGATACTGTTTTCACTAATACACAGACTGAGTCAAGAGGAAATTTTGTATACATGTAATTCATTACCGCTACTCCAGACAAGTCCTTCGGTCACAGACTTACTGCTACTCACGCGAAGCTATGGCGGTCGCTAGTTTATCCATATTCGTAAGGTTCGCAGAAAGATGACAGTGCTGAAGACCTGATCAAGCTTGTTCATGAGTGTCTTACACTTTAATAACAGTCTTCCCATAAACCTACGCCCGAAATGCGCCTTCCTCACAGCGAAATTTTTATGGCCGTTCCACCTTAAACCGCTGCAGACAGATTACCTAGATACCTGTCATTTGTGAGTGCTTTCAATGAATTATCGACGATAGTGCAGCCGTATTTTATCAGGTCTCTTCTCTTGTTTTTCTTCAATGCGCTACCAGAGTTTCAGCTACCCATGATTAAACCAACTGCTGGTGATATGAAAGTTGTAATGTACTTTATAACAAGAGGATAATTACGTGACAATCTTGTATTCTTATCTTAACTAACAGTGTTAGTATACCAAAATGCTTTTCTGAGAGCTAAATCGTTCAAATTTATTCTGAATATTAATGATAGTGTCAGATACTCGTAGGGCACGTCAGACACTGCTTTCACTTCTTGTATGTCTCAAAATTAAAAACGACTTTTTCCAGTCTGCTAGATACAATCAGATACGTTTTCTCCATTAAATAAACACAATTAATTTAGTAAGCGGCGCTTGAAAACGTACCGAAGGATTCCCAGATGTTGAACGACTCGACATCAGCCTGAGATCTGTTGCCTATAGCCTTCTGGATGTAATGAACAAAGAGAGTAAGCAGATAAGCACATAATCCATGCTTGCGGTATTCATTTAGGTTCTTGTTGCTCCATCCACAATAGTTTTGTTACGCGATCACAAAATACAGTCACTGACAAAATATCGGAATTACGCAGGAGACATGGCCGGACGTCACTGTAACTTTGTACACGTATACTGCACTGGTTGGTTTGTAAATGACTGATAAGCATGAAGGACATGGAGATGTCACGTACTCGTGTGAGACGGCGTTATCAGCACCTTGCAGAATTTGGAAGGGGCCTTGTTGTGGTTCTCCTTTAGGTCAGCTGTTCGAATCGCGCTATATCCAGATTTGTAGAGCATTCGGTTGTGACAGTGGCCCAATGTTGGACCGCGTGCAAATGTGAGGACACATATACTCGTCGTCAAGGTCACAGTTGGCCACGTATGACCACCACTAGGGAAGATTGCCGTATTGTGGACCAATCACATCGTAACCCCTTGACATCTGCTACCCGAGAACAAGTCGTGGACTCCCTTGCAACGTCTGTGCCATTCTGTACCACTGGTCCGAGATCAGCAGCAGCCAGACTCTTGAATTATGGTCCGATACATAAGCTACCATGAACACGACAACGTAAAACGACTGATTTTGGAGTCGTGCCGTGGACTTCTCATGAAGGGCTTCGAATTGTGTTCAGTGCTGAATCGCGGTTCTACAGTGCCCCAGAAAAGAGATTTCATTCTTGCAATATTTTGGAGATGCTGAGCGGTGTTACTCCTTGCATAATGATTTGAGAAAAAATCGGATATGACTTCAGGTCTGCTCATAACGAATGAGGAAACTATAATGGCATAACGATACCTCATTGACATCCTGCGACCTTACGTGTTACTTCTCAAGTGATGCCATTTTCCAAGTGAACAATGCAACTTGCGTAATATTGAAGTATTCCTGTGGCCAGCAAATTCCCAGATATGTTCCAGTTAGAACTTGTGTGGGACCAGCTCGGACGTCAATTCCGTCCCCTTGCTAGTATCCAGGATATCAAAGACCAGTTACAACAGTTGTTTCAGACTGCCTCAGGAGAGGGCACAAAGGCTTTATGGCACTTCTCTCAACCGAATCAGAGCATGCACTCAGGCTAAAGTGGTCTGGTGGGTATGATACAAAATTTCGGCTTGGTAAGAAGCATGTCTGCCTGTGCGCATAAAAGGAAGTGAAAATAACAGAGGATGCTGCGTTAGGCACTCACCACGTATTTTGTTCTGTTTTACGTATGTGTGCGAAAGTTAAATGTTGCTACAGGAAAATAAATCATTTATTAGTTAACATACTATCAGTGGTAACCATAACCGATTGTGACTGGTGCCCATATTTTAACTTGACGATTAGATATCGTACCGACAAGAAATATATTAATTCTTAAATGTAAGACTGTGTTCAACAAGTGAGTCAGAAAAGGAAGCTTACAGACTGGAATGGAAAACTACTTCTCCCATTTATATAGAATGCTTCATTGACCATGTGATCCACATGATACTTTTATCGTAAAAGTCCCATTTATTGTGCTTGTTGTGGTCTTTGCTGCTTTGATGCAGCGCTCCAAGCTAGTGTATATTGTGGAGGCCTCTTCATCTCTGCATAACTAGTGCAACCAACATCCACAGTCTCCCCCTATAATTTTTACCGCCTACATTTTCTTCTGTTACCAAACTGAAGATGCTTTGAAGACTCAGGAACTCTCCTATCAACCGATCCCTTCTTTAAGTGAAGTTGTGTCATACATTTCTCTTATACCCAGTTCGATATTACCTCTTCATTAGGCCTCCTACATACCAGTCTGATCTTCACCATTCTTCTGTAGCACCACAACTCATTATCTTCTTGTGTTCAGTGTATGTCGTCCGCCATTCATTCTCCCACTTGTTTACATCCTTGATAAATCTGTTATACACACATTGACGGAAAAAATCGCAGAACCAAAACATAATTAATACAGAGTAATGAACTTTCAGGAAGACATTTGTCTAGATGTCATATTTGAGTGATTAACGTTAAAAGATCACAAGTTAATGTACGTGCGAGATAACCTATTGCAAATGTGAAATGCTGGTACATAGAAACTGGTGTAATCACCAGAATGTTGAATGAAAGCATCCGAACGTGCATGAATTGTGTTGTACAGGTGGTAGAAGTCAGTTTGTGGAATCGAATTCCATGCCTGTGCGCTTGGTCGGTCAATACAGGGACGATTAATGATATTTGTGGACGACACTGTAGTTGTCCGATAATGTCCCATATCTGCCCGATTGGAGACAGATGTGGTGATGGATGAGGCCAAGGCAACATGTTGAGACTCTGTAGAGCATGTTGAGCTACAACAGCGGTATGTGTGAGAGCGTTATCCTATTGGAAAACACCGCTTGGAATTTAATTCATGAATGACGCTACAACAGGTCGAATCACCAGACTGACATACAAATTTGCAATCGGGAGAGTGCTGCTGCTGTCATAGAAAATCGCATACCAGAACATAACTCCAGTGTAGATCTAGTGTGTCTGGCACACAGACTGGTTGGTTGCAGGCCTTCAGCTGCTCTCTACCTAACCAACACACAGCCATACTGGCATCGAGGCAGAACCAGCTTCATTCAAAAAATGCTTGAGACCTCCATCCTGCCTTCCAATGTCTTCTTGCTTGACACCAATTAAGTCGCCAATGGAGGTGGTTTGGGGTCAGCGGTATGCACACTACAGGGATTTTGTCTCGGAGTTGTCCTTGAAGTAACCCATTTGCAACAGTTCGTTGTTTCATTGTGCAGCCAATTGCTGGTCAAATTGCTACTGCAGATGCTTAATGATGTACCAGAGCTGCACACTGAACATGATGCTCTTATCTCTCTGAATTGCCATGCGGCTGTCTGGAGCCCAGTTTCTTGCGACCTTTCATTCTCGTGACCACCACTGCCAGCAGTCATATAGTGGCTACATTCCTTCCAAGTCTTTCTGCAATATCGCAGAAGGAACATACAGTTTTGGGAGCCCTATTAAAATACCTTGTTCAAACTCAGAGAGGTGTTGATTATAGGAGCTTTGTCGTCTTAACAGCATTCTTGACTAACTTCAACTCACCACGTCAGATCACAAAGGTCACTATCGTTCAAGACCGTTACGTTTAAAGCGAACCTGATTTGCATGCCGATAGTGGGGCCACTAAATCCACTCTTATGCGACTGGCGTGAAATTTTAATGGACATCGTCTTTCAGATGTAGAAACTTGTCTACCAACTTTCATTTATGTCGCACAACTACTTCTTGGTGATGAGATTTCGTTTTCCATCAGTGTATGCAAAGCTTAACGTATGTGTGTATGTCTGGTATCTCCTCACAAACCTCGGGATAAATTTCAAACAAATTTGGCACAGTCAGCGGGCCAGACGAGTATTGGCACTGTGGGGCTTACGTGCTCCTAGTTCCAACAAGAGCAGGGCAAAAACAATTTTTCCCAGCCCCTAGTGTATTGGGTGCCCTACTCGACAGACATGTGTGGGAACAGTATAGATTCGCAAATAAACCTCCTTTGGAAGGCAGTCTACATGTCAGGGGCCATAAACAGTTTTCCGGTCCCCAAACGTTGGCTGCCCTTCATGACAGGTGTGTTGTGTTGGATTAGTATGGGCCTACTTTATAGACGTGCTTTGCATGGCGACCTCTACATCAGGGCAAATGAATGATTTCTTAAGCCGCTGATGTGTAGCCTGCCCTACATGCCAGATATATTGTCGGGGTGGTATTGGCCTGTGTTACTGAACTGTATTGCAGGGGCTACATGTGCTGATGATTACGGCTGGGGAAAGATACAAATAGACAGAGCAGGGGGTGGGCAGAGCGAGGGGATAAATAGACAGAGAGATGGAAGGAGAGGAAGATGCATGAGGCGAGTGGAAGGAGTAGAAGGACGGTGGACAAGTTGAAAATGTAGAAGGGGAGGTGGAGATGGAAAGAGACAGGAGTTGGGTGAGTTAAAGTAAGGAAGGAGGAAAATGTGGTCTGAGACAGGGGGCCGAAGAGGACCACGAGGACGAGGAGAGTGGCGAGGGGAAGATAGCCAGATAAAGGCAGGAGGGCGAGATAGACAGAGGGAAGAAGAGATGGACACATAGAGGGGGAGGATGAGGTGTGTTCAATATATGTGTCGAATTCATATGCGACAAAACCGTCGAGGATAGGCTAGTATTTTCATTAAAATCCTCCTATAACTCTAATGTTCATACGACATTAACAAATCCCATTTTTCCAGAAAGCTGTTTTCGCTATACACAGTCGGTATTTCGTGTTGACGCTACTCTATCTATCTTCAGTCATATTTTTGCCCAGCCAGCAAAACTCGTCTACTACTTGTACTGTTTCATTACTAACCCAGTTACCTCAATATCGCCTGATTTAACTCTACTAAAATCCCTTAGTTTTATCTTACTTTTATTTATGTTTATTCATGCTATAACAACTTTCCTAAACGCTGTACATTCCGTTCAGCTGAGCTTCAAGGTGATGGGCTGTCTCTGGCAGAATTTCAGTGCAATTGGCAAACTTTAAAAGTATTGTTTTCTTCTCCTTTAATTCCTTGTCCAGATTTCCATGACTGCTTGCTCCATGTGCAGTATGAGGAACCTTAGAGACAGAGAGAGACTAAAACCATGTTCACTGTCTTTTCAGTCACTCTTTCGCTTTCAAGTCCCACGACTCTTATAACTGCAGTCTCCTTTCTGTACACGTTCTAGATAACCTTTCGATCCCTGCATTTTATCAATGCCACTCTCTGAATTTCAAACAATTTATTCATGCCAGTATTGTCAAAAGATTTCTCTAACCCTGAAAATGCTATAAACGTAGGTCTGCTTCTCTTCTGCTTATTTGTTGTAAAACTAACATGTTTCCAAGAACGTCCTGCAATATTATCTCTGTTAAACGGCTGGTTGTTATTCTATTTTCGCGTTCACTTGTTTCTACGTCTATTAACCGTCATTTATCTCGAGAACTGAAAACGGAATCGCCCATACCGACGCCTTCCACGTTCCTTTCTGGGCTTATCTACTCTGGACAAAGACCTCACTCTCCGAGAGAGTCCGACGCGCGACTAAGCCTCGACTCTGTCGCTCAGGTCGTTGGTTTCAATTAACGACTCCAGTATCCGCCGTAAGAGGAGCCAATTTAGGCCGCAGCGGCAGCCTCAACCAATTTCTCCCCATTCTGCCGGCAAACTTGGCGTGAACTTGACGAATTGAGCTTTAAATGAACTCGTTTATAATGTATCGCCGCCTTTCTCTGAAGTTTAAATTGCTGGCGTAAATAAATATCGAGCTTGGTCGGAGGAGTAAGGTGAGGAAAGGGGTGAGAGGACCGGCTGGAAAATTGCCTCACCACAGCCGGAAAGACAGCCTCGAGCCAAGATGTGGGCACTGCCACAACTTGCGATCAGTTCTTTTCTTTTCGTTCTAACGCTCGTTCTTTGGACAACATTATCACGCTTTCTTTTGCTTTCTACTACTGCTTTAGTTGCGATTTAAATGTCAATTCCATGCCTGTATTCAGCACATAGCTATGTGGAGACATATATTTTGTGTTAGCCACTGCACTGAACTTGCAATCCGTGGAAAAAAAAAAAAGCCAAATAGCTTTTCTTCCATTGCGACCGCTTAACTTTACACAGACTTAACTCTTTCTATTAAACGTTGGAATTAGTATCTTATGAATGTCATTTATTTTTACAGCTTCTTATCTGTACTCTATTCAGTCTTAAGTACCCGCTGACCTTCATCTATGAACCCTTCGAAGTGTGCGGTCATGTGGTGCCTTTAACAGCGACATTGTATGCCCGGTAAATACTGCAAGTGCGTTCAGTATGGTGAAAACTCACTGTGTTAATTATTTATCATATTAGCCTGCCTATTTACGTTAATCGCAGAATCTCTGCTATAGAATATCATCACCAACATCTCAAGGGAAGAGAATGATTAGAGGAAAAAGAAGTTCTTTAGCTGGTTGCAGAAAGTGATGGGAAAGGATAACTGTAGTCTATTACAGAAAATTCTTCACTTATCTTGAAGTACTTTGTGGGGGAACCACCGAAAAGTAAAAACAGTCGTTGTTGATGTGGTCTTAACTACATTATTCCCTACTACACGCCAGTTTCATCACCTCTTTCGTTTCTACTTCAGTGGTTTCTTTGTATGTTGACAAACCAGGACATTTTGGCCACTGACCCGCTATCGAAATAAATCCGTCGAGGCGACAGCATCATCAACTAGCGAGAAATAAGTAATGGACATACACACGCACGGCGCGCATACAGTATCAGTGAGCATGCTGTCCGCGTGCCTGGTCGGACGAGTCTCGTTTCAAATTGTATCAAGCGGATGGACGTCTACAGGTATGAAGAAAACGTCATGAAACCATGGATCCTGCATGTCAGCAGGGAACTGTTCAAGCTGGTGGATTTTTCTCTGCCTCGTGAGGACTGGATGTTGTGTGCCGTCCTTAGGTTAGTTAGGTTTAAGTAGTTTTTAGTTCTAGGGGACTGATGACCATAGATGTTAAGTCCCATAGTGCTCAGAGCCATTTGAACCAACCAAGCTGGTTGAGGCTCTGTAATGGTGTGGGGCGTGTGCAGTTGGAGTGATGTAGGACCCTTGATGCGTTTAGATACGACTCTAACAGGTGACACGTACGTAAGCATCCTGTATGATCACCTGCATCCATTCAGGTTCACTGTGCATTCCGACGGACTTGGGCAATTCCAGCAGGACAATGGGATACTCCACACGTCCAGAATTGCTATAGAGTGACTCCAGGAAGGCTCTTCTGAGTTTAAACACTTCCGCTGGCCACCAAACTTTCCAGACGTGTACGTTATTGAGCATATCTGGGATGCTGTGCAACGTGCTGTTCAGGAGATATATCCACCCTCTTGTACTCTTACGGATTTATGGACAGCCCTGCAGGTTTCATGGTGTCAGATCCCTCCAGCACTACTTCAGACATTAGTCGTGTACATGCCACGTCATGTTGTGACACTTCTGCGTGCTCGCGGGGGGCACTACACGATATTAGGCAGGTGTACCAGTTTTTTGGCTCATCAATGAATAAAGGGAATATTCGCTTGTATTAGGTTATCCTTGTCTTTCTCCACCGGGTGGACCCAGCACATGCCAAGACTGTGAAGAACTACATTAAAACGTATGTGTTCTCTCGGTAAATGTCGTTTGTATTGCCACTGTAACCTGCAGATGAGGTTTGTGCTCCGAAACATGTAGGTTTGTGCTTCGAAACATGTTCATCAAACAATTTGAGTAAGCCAACAAATTTTGTTACTAATAGCGGTCTTTGAGCAACCCTTTTGAGATTCATTCCAATTTGTAGGGAAACATCGTTAGTCACTTTCAGTGAGTCCTCACCTTCTCTTATTCCATTTTTCCAGTTACATTATTATCGGTACGCAAGTGACTGCCTTCGCTACCACTATGTTCCAAAATGCCGTGCATGAATACATCGAGTTCTGCGGATGATGCAAAGGTAAGATAGCCCTTGGGTTAGGAACCATTTGTACAAGCACACCCAACAGAAGGACAGTCTCGCTGTCGCTGCCCTGCAGCATAGGGTGAGAGAATATTACACAATTCCTCTAGCTTTGGCAAATGGAACGAGTCGGTTGGTTCCTTTTGCATTACATGTGGTCTACGGTGGACCTTAAGGGGCTTATGTAGGCACAACATAGTTCCTGAGAAAAACCAGAAAAAACGCTTTTCACCTTTTTTCGCCATCAACAGCAGATATCTAAATAACTAACCATCGAAAATTGATCACATTTGAACATATTCTATAGGCATTTATCTAGAAGGGCCATCTTCCCGTCTTAAAAATCTTTATCCGTTATCAATAAACATCCAAAGTTCCAATGTGTGTGAAATCTTATGGGACTTAACTGCTAAGGTCATCAGTTCCCAAGCTTACACACTACTTAACCTAAATTATCCTAAGGACATGCACACACACCCATGCCCGAGGGAGGACTCGAACCTCCGCCTGGACCTGCCGCACAGTCCATGACTTCAGCGCCATAGACCGCTCGGCTACTCCCACGCGGCAATAAACATCCCAAAAACAAGGTTGTTGAGCACCAAAGTCCAGCCGCGTATACAAAGACGGCTACGCACAGCACATGGCTGAAATTCTTTTGATATATTCCTACGATCTCGGTCTCAAACAAGCTTTAAAATTCCCTCGGTATCTTGATCCCTTTCTGAGGTAAAGAGATTCAAAATTACCGAACTTTTACAAGTAAAATACGCACATAAATTCCGCTGTGAGGTGCAGTGTAGTTTATAAAGTGATTTAGCACGGAGAAATATGCTGTAAAGTGTCTTCGTTAAGATTAAAAGGATTCTAGAAAACACTCGTTGTCGTATTAAGGCGGATGCAAAATTTTTTGGATGTAAAAACCGGACTGAGGTGTAAAATTAATTGCTACGGTCGCAGGTTCGAATCCTGCCTCGGGCATGGATGTGTGTGTTGTCCTTAGGTTAGTTACGTTTAAGTAGTTCTAAGTTCTAGGGAACTGATGACCTCAGATGTTAAGTCCCATAGTTCTTAGAGCTATTTGAACCATTCTTGTAAAATTAATTCTGCATTATTTCAGTTTTTTTTACGTAAATGTCAAAATTTTACTGGACCATAAATTCTTTTCAGATGAGTTAAATGCTCTGACGTTACAAAAAAAAAAAAAAAAAAAAAAAAAGGAAGGGAGGGACTTAGCGGAAAACTGTTCCTATCTGTACACAAAAACGGTAAATATGTTTCTGTTTAATAAAAGCCTCTGAATGAAACGTGGAGTACTAACTTCCTCCACACCTTCAAATATGTACCCAAAACTTTTTCCTTTTTTAATTCTGAAAGAGAAGGAAATAGTGGCAGTGGGAAAGAGACGGAAAAGTAATAAAGACAACAAGAGGTATGGCAATGGGAAGGAACGAGAGGGACATTGTGGCAGTGGAATGTAGTAGACAGTGACAAGACATTGTTAAGAAAAGAGTGAAGGAGACAATACCTTTGGGGGACGAATGAAAAGGAGGAGAAAGTAGAAGTCGGTGAGAGCCAGTGATAACGACAGACATAGTCTACGACAAAGACAACTAGGAAAAAGAGACAAAATGACAGTGAGAAGGAACAGCAGCAGTGCGAAAGAATGAATGAGGCAGTAGCAGTGAAAGAGAGCAAGACGGAGAGTGTGACATTGAGGAGAGACAGTGGTAGTTGGACAGAAAGAGAGAGATTTTGGCTGTAAGACAGGAGACAGTGGAAGTGATACACAATGAGGTAATGACAATGAGTTGGGCTGAATGAGTGAGTGAGAATGAGTAGGTGGGGGTCGACTGGTATGAGCGACGTACAGCGATGGACTAGTGGTGGTGGGCGAGTTGCAGTCAGGGGAGCTCGGGTGTGTGTGTGTGGGGGGGGGGGGGGAGTGAGAGGTAAACTGCATGTTAAAAAGAGCGCGAATATGTTCACATGCCTAAATTTTTGGAAAACATTTATAGGTGCTCAGGAAGGCAGAATGAGGCAGATGGTGCTTTCAGTCAGGATCTTCTACTAAACAGGAGCATATTCGCCTTTCTTGTGCCCCGAGTGTTTTTCCTCTGGTATTACACTGCCCTTGATACAGCGAAAGAAGATACCTGACAGTGGCCGTGGCCTGACCGCTTCGCGCGTCTCAGTTGCCATCCATATAATGCGATTACTGATACATCTCAATGGCAACGCTTCACTGTTGCCGCATCTCAAATTGTTTTCAGTTATGTAACTTCGGTACTGCGACCAGCCTTTTGTACGTCACAGTTGAAAGCTGGCAACAGTGCTGCAAGCTGGCAGGGCTCTTCTACATCACTACTCTGCAAACCACCTGGCGGTGAGTGTCAGACGGAGCTTCTGGAACCGCGAACTGTTCCGCCCTCTGCTCCATTCACGAATGGCCCATGGGAAGACTGTATGAAAGCCTCTGTATTCATTCTAATTTTTTCGTTCTGATCACTTCACGAGACTTATGTGGGAGGATGTACCACGTTGTCCAGCTTTTCCTGGAGCGTACACTCCCGGAATTTCAGTAGTAAGCCTCTCCGGGATGCACAACGCCTCCCTTCTAGCGTCTGCCAGTGGAGCTTATTCAGCTTCTTCGTAAAACTTTAGCGCAGACAAAACGATCCCGTGACGAAACGCACTGCCCGTCGTTGGATCGTCTCTGGATCTTCTGTTAATCCAGTTCAGTAAGGGTCGCAAATTGGTTAGCAATACTTAAGAATCAGTCGAAACTATTTTGTAAGCATTCCTTTATGGGTGCGTTGTATTTTCTTAAAATTCTTTCTATGAATCTACTGGTTATGTGTGGTCATTCCTCTTAAGATTAGTCTAGATGGATACTCCTAGGTATTTTACTGTGGATGCTGTTTCCGTCAGTTTGTTATCAATACTGCAGCTGGAAAGTAACGGATTTCTTCTCTCATCTACGCTCAATATTTTCCACTTATTTATGTTCGAGGTCAACTGCCAGTCTCTACACCACTCATTACACCTCTGTTAGGTCCTCCTGAAAATCGCTACAGTTTTCTGGTGTAGCTACCTTCTTATAGAAACAGCATCATTTTTTCTACTAGATGATTTGAAGAAGAGGAGGGGCAGTTCCAGTCACGAAAACCATGCGTCACTAGATATCGTAGTCAAATATTCGCTGCGAAATGCTCTGGTTGGTGCTGCGACCTATGTATCAGTAGTAGCAACTAACTCATATCTGATGCGAAATTTAAAATTTACCCGAGGAATTAAATGTTAGAAGAGATTTCGGAATTGAGCCGATCGTCGTAAACTTAACTCCACGATATTTCGACTGGACACCTGCCAATTATCTTCAAGTGAGCTATCGAAGATTGACGAAGACGTTCTCCACTCCGCCCTATACAGGGTGAGTCACCTAACATTACCGCTGGATATATTTCGTAAACCACATCAAATACTGACGAATCGATTCCACAGACCGAACGTGAGGAGAGGGGCTAGTGTAATTGGTTAATACAAACCATAAAAAAATGCACGGAAGTATGTTTTTTAACACAAACCTACGTTTTTTTAAGTGGAACCCCGTTAGTTTTGTTAGCACATCGGAATATATAAACAAATACTTAATCAGTGCCGTTTGTTGCATTGTAAAATGTTAATTACATCTGGAGATATTGTAACCAAAAGTTGACGCTTGAGTACCACTCCTCCGCTGTTCGATCGTGTGTATCGGAGAGCACCGAATTACGTAGGGATCCAAAGGGAACGGTGATGGACCTTAGGTACAGAAGATACTGGAACAGCACATTACGTCCACATGTTAACACCTTTTTATTGGTCTTTTTCACTGACGCACATGTACATTACCATTAGGGGTGAGGTACACGTACACTCGTGGTTTCCGTTTTCAATTACGGAGTGGAATAGAGTGTGTCCCAACATGTCAGGCCAATAGATGTTCAATGTGGTGGCCATCATTTGCTGCACACAACTGCAATCTCTAGCGTAATGAATGTCGTACACGCCGCAGTACGTCTGGTGTAAAGTCACCGCAGGCTGCCACAATACGTTGTTTCATATCCTCTGTGGTTGTAGGCACATCACGGTACACTTTCTCCTTTAACGTACCCCACAGAAAGATGTCCAGAGGTGTAAGATCAGGAGAACGGGCTGGCCAATTTATGCGTCCTCCACGTCCTATGAAACGCCCGTCGAACATCCTGTCAAGGGTCAGCCTAGTGTTAATTGCGGAATGTGCAGGTGCACCATCATGCTGAGACAGCCATACGTCGACGCGTTTCCAGTGGGACATTTCGAGCAACGTTGGCAGGTCATTCTGTAGAAACGCGATGTATGTTGCAGCTGTCTGGGCCCCTGGAATGAAGTGAGGACGAATGAGGTGGTCGCCAATGATTCCGCACCTTACATTTACAGTCCACGGTCGCTGTCGCTCTATCTGTCTGAGCCAGCGAGAATTGTCCACGGACCAGTAATGCATGTTCCGTAGATTCACCGCCCCGTGGTTTGTGAAACCCGCTTCATCGGTAAACAGGTAGAACTGCAACGCATTCTCTGTTAATGCCCATTGACAGAATTGCACTCGATGATTACAGTCATCACCATGTAATTGGTGATGTAGCGACACATGAAACGGGTGAAAGCGGTGACGATGCAGTACGCGCATGACACTACTTTGACTCAGTCCACCGGCTCTCGCAATATCCCGTGTACTCATGTGTGGGTTCATGCCAACAGCAGCTAACACAACTGCACCCGCTTCTCCTGTGACGGGCCTGTTACGGACCCGTTTGCGTGCTACGACCATACCTGTTGCATACAGTTGGCGGTAGATGTTTTGCGATGTGCGGCACGTTGGATGCTCTCTGTCCGGGTACCGTTCTGCATACACCCTGCAGGCTTCAGCTGCATTTCGTCGACACTCGCCATAGATGAGTATCATCTCCGCCTTTTCAGAGTTCGAATACAACATGGTCACAGTTCCTACAACACTACACTATCACAGACGTCTGGTAACACGGTGTACTACAGTTGGTCTGCGTGCGGAGACGAATGCAGAATAACAATAGCAGCAAGCGCTACATGCGGGCACTGCGACAGCTAGACCAAACCACAACAGTGCACTACAGTCACACTCGTAAACACGGTCGCCATCGTAATCATGTCCCTGCAGATGCTGCTCGCCGACCGTGGCCCGTGTTTGTTACAACACGCAACTGAAGTTCGGAGGCTTCAAGCGTCAACTTTAGGTTACAATATCTCCAGATGTAATTAACATTTTACAATGCAACAAACGGCACTGATTACGTATTTGTTTATATGTTCAGATGTGCTAACAAAACTAACTTGGTTCCATTTTTAAAAAAACGTAGGCTTGTGTTAAAAAACATACTTCCGTGCAGTTTTGTACGGTTCGTATTAAACAATTACACTAGCCCCTCTCATCACGTTCTGTCGGTGGAATCGGTTCGTCAGTATTTGATGTGGTTTAGGAAATATATCCAGCGGTAACGTTAGGTGACTCACTCTGTATAGCGCGCTGAGAGTGATACCGCGGATGCGTCAGAGTCAGGGTGACAGAGGGACCACACCGCCCATTGGCAGCCCCCTCGTTGGTAGAACCGCGTAGGTCAGCTGTCTTCGGCATTGCCGCTCACCGCAGCTATCGGAGTATTCTGGCGTCTTCGCGTGGAGAAAATTTCGGAGATGACGGGATTCCACGCATTATCAAGCTGGTAGCCGTTGTCACGGTTCATTAGATATTCCGCGATGCGTATTTCGACGGGTTATTTTATAATGGACTCCCAAAAAGTTGTCACTGTGGTCAAGACTAATGCTTTGTGTTTAAATGTACAAGATCTTTAGGCGCCGGCCGCTGTGGCCGAGCGGTTCTAGGTGCTTCAGTCCGCAGGTTCGAATCCTGCCTCGGGCATGGATGTGTGTGTTGTCCTTTGGTTAGTTAGGTTTAAGTAGTTCTAAGTCTAGGGGACTGATGACCTGAAATGTTAAGTCCCACAATGCTTAGAGTCATTTCAAGATATTTAGGCAACCTACTGCACCCGACATTGTATGACCTCTGAGTACAAAGGATTTTGTTATAGTAGGAGAGTAGAATTTACAAAATACCTTCCCAATGTGGTATGACCTATATAGAACAAACAACACGCACAGTGGAAGAACGATGCACAGAACATAAACGCTGCATTCTCCTTCTGCAACCCAACAAGTCTACAATTGCGCAGCATTGTATCTCCAACGGACATTCAACGGAGTATGACAGAACATTAATTTCGGCCACAGCAACAATCTTTTGGGACTCTGTTATAAAAGAACCCATCGAAATACGCATCGCGGAAAATCTAATGAATCTTGACAGCGGCTACCGTTTGGATAATGCATGGGACACCGTCGTCTCCGAGATATGCTCCAGAGGAAGAAGCCAAAATACTCCGACGGCTGCGGTGAGCGGCAACCCCGAAGACAGCTGATCTTCGAAGTCCCACCAGCGAGGGCGCTACCGACGGGCGGTGTGGCCCTTCTGTCACCGTGACTCTGACGCACTCGCGGCAGTACACTCAGCGCGCTGTATTGGGCAGAGCTGAAAACATCATCGCCAGTCTTCGATGGCTCACGTGAAGATGATTGGAGGGTATTCAGTCGAAATATCGTGGAGCGAAGTTTACGTCGACTAAATGTAACACATATCCGTCAGGTACTTTCTGTTAGAGCCATTTACAAGCAAGATAGTTCTCAAAGGTTTCATCAGTTTTCTTACAATTCTAGTTGTGTGATTTAATCAAGATACTGTATTATTATTACTTTTGGAGAATATTTCTGAATTTTAATCTGGTTATACGTAGGAAAACAATTTGACTGTTCTGCGTTCTTAACTACAATGTTTCAACTAATTTTGTAGGTCGTCGTGGTCAACATGAGCGGCACTGCGTCTATGACTGGCATTCTCCCACGTAATAATAGTTTTGAGCTCACTCTCATTTAGTATATGGCAAGAAATCGCAAAAGAATTTCGAATATGTCGACATGGACACAATAGCAGCTGCGAGAAGCTATTAAACATTGTAAGGATGGGGAATCTATAAGGACAGTGACAAAATGAAAAGGAGGTGGTTTCAGCACCCTCCAGGAGAGAATAAAGAAGGGAATGGAGGAGGCCCCTATAATGATACGCAAATCGGTGTTCATTGTTCAGCAGGAGAAAGAAGTTGCAGAGCATCTCAAGAGATTAGCAAACATGTTTTATCGCATCAGTCCTGTGCATGTTAGACGAGCTGCATATGAATTTGCAGAAAGGAACAAAATATGGTTGTTAAATATTGGTTAGAAATTTTTCTGAAGAGAAATCACACCATTTCTGTAAGAAAGCCGGAGTTAATTACCATGAGCAGGGTTCGAGGCTTCAGTGAGGAAAAACTGTCCACATTCTACTATGGTTTGCAAAACGTCATAGAAAACCACCACTTTCCTTCAATACGCATCTTCAGAATGGATGAAACAGTAATGGGTGCTGTGCAGAAGCCTGGCACCATTCTGGCTCCTAACGAACAGAAACGTGTCGTTTCTATAACAAGCTGCGAACGAGGCACAAACATTAATGTAGTTTGCTCAATGACTGCTACTCGAATGTTTGCCCCCCCCCCCCCCCCCAATGACAATCAACCCGAGGCAGAGGATGAATCCGACCCACGCGAACGGGAACCATCAGGTGCTATTTTTCACTTTTTCGAGAACGGGAGCTTTTCACGATCTGGCTAAGACATTTTGTGGAGAATATCAAACGAAAAAACGTGCCCGGTTTTTTTTTATCTTAGACAACCACTAAAGCCATTCGGGTATTGTAGCCTATGAACTGTGCAGGGAAAAAGGAACCGCTAGACGTCGCTTTTTCTGGCTCACTAAAGTTAGCCTGCAATAGGATTTGCGGCCCGCTGTGCAACAATGAAAATGTAAATCGAATGAAAACAGCCAATTCCTATCAATTATAATGTGCTGATCGCGAATATTACAAAGGCAATTCAAAATTAGCTCTAGCTTCCATATTACTCTGTTTTATTATGGTGAGATAATTATATACAGAATTTTATGTTAAGTTTAAAATCATGTATTGTAATGGTTAGTCAAAGTCATAATAACTAGTAACAATGGATTATGTTATTCTCTCTTGTCTTACTTGTGTGCAATATTTTGGATATAAACATTTTGATACCAATTTTAGTAATCTTTTTGTCTCCCTCCTCTTCAACTTCAGTGACTTTTTAATGCATGTAATAATTTTTGCATATTTGTTTCCAGATTAACTACCAGTTGTTCAATTTGACTGTATTGAAGTGGGTGAAAATGCCACGAGTTTGTGTTACCAGTGCTGACACATTTTGCTGTGTGTGTGGAGAAGGGGAACTTGCTTCACAAGTACAACAAATAAATCCACTGATTAAAGAAACTTACAGTTATTATTTTGGGTGCAAAATAGGTGGGCTTCACATATGATCTGCAACGCTTGTGCCAGCAACCTCAGAAATTGGATGCATCGGAAAGGACGTTCAATGCCCTTTGCAGTGCCCGATCTGGTGTGAGCCAACTAGCCATGTCAGCGACTGCTACTTTTGTATGGTTCCTCCTATCAAGAAAGGGATATCTAAGAAGAAGAAGCGGACAGTGATCCATGCTAACTTTCCATCTGCCATACGTCCAGTTCTACATGGGGAAGGATTACTAATACCTGAACCACCGACAGAGTGCGAGGTTACTTCTGATGGGGATTCTAAATGTCCTGAACCATGCGCATCACAAGGTCCAGAGTTTCTTCCAAATATATCATGAACTGATGATCCACAAAAATTCTCTCAAAATAAGCTAAGTGATCTCACTAGAGATTTTGTGCCCTCTAAAGCCAAGGCTGAGATTTTGGCATCAAGATTGCAGCAGCGCAATTTTCTGGAAAGCGATGTAAATGTTTCATTCTACCACAGAAGAGAGCAACAGTTCACTCCTTTTTTTAACATGCGAGATAGTCTTGTGGCATGTGTGAACATAAATGGTCTAATGAAGTCTCTCAGAAGTAATTACAACCCTGATGAGTGGAGACTCTTTATTGATTCATCAAAGTTGAGCTTAAATGCAGAGATTTTACAAATTGTTAATGAGCTTCCTTCTATTCCAGTTGGGCATAGTGGTGTGCATATGAAAGAGTCATACCAAAACATGAATATTTTACTAGAAGCCATCAAGTATAATGATTCTCAATGGCAGATTTTTGGTGACTTGAAAATGGTTGTATTGCTATACGGTATGCAATGGGGGCATACTAAATAGTGCTGCTTTCTCTATGAATGGGATAGCCGAGCTCTTGCACCTCATTATAGTAAACCTGAATGGCCCACCAGGAAATCTCTTCAACCAGGTGTAAAGAAAATTAAGAGCGAACCTCTAGTAGACCTAGAAAGATTCTGCTCCCTCCCTTGCACGTCAACTTGGGTCTCACGAAAAATTTTTGTAAATGGAATGAACAAAGATGGTGATACGTTTTTAGAACTTAAGGCAAAAATTCATTTACTTATGTGATGCCAAAGTAAAGGAGAGGAGGGCATCTTTCTAGGCCCACAGATTCGAGAGCTGTTTGGAGACCATACTTTTGATGGGATCATGCAAGGCGATGAGAAGCATGCATGGGAATGTTTTAAGACTGTCTGTTTACAGTTCTCAGGGAGCAAACGAGCAATACATTACAAAGCGATTGTAGATAATATGTTATCATCTTATGAAAAACTTGGTTGCAACATGTAATTGAAAACGCATTTCTTACACAGTCATCGTGACTTCTTCCCCAAAGATTGTGGTGCAGTAAGTAATGAACGTGGGGAGCGATTTCATCAAGATATTACCACGTTTGAGAATAGGTATTCCGGAAATTGGAGCCCTACTATTTTGGAAGATTACTGCTGGACTGTCATAAGTGATGTTCCCATGTGTGTATAAACGTCAAGCCAAGCGAAAACGGTCAGCTATCTGAATTTATCTCTGAACAATATATGTAATTGTATATACTGTACATATGGACATTTAACATTTGTAATCCTTTATATACATTTGTGACCAGTTCATTTAGATATTTTCTTTAGTGCTTTACATAGTTCTGATACAAAGTATACTTGCAAAGGACTTTCATTCATGTAATATTATCTTCATTTTTTCTTAATATTTTACTTTTGTACTTCCAGAATGGCACTGAAATTTATCAATGCATAACACATAACATAATTCAAGAAATTATTCACTTAAAATTTTTTATGCTGAATCTTGGAGCAGCAATACATATTTAGTTAGTGAGTTATTTATAAAAAATGTAGATTACTTTTTGAAAAAAAAAACTAGAACTAGATATTTATGAAGACGATGATTTTGTATCATTTTATACTCAAATAAACATAACTAACCCAAAATCATGCAAATTGCACACTTTCACTTCAAATTTGTTGTCAAGTGAATTGGACCTGACGACTTTGCGTCTCTTTTGAACCAGGCATGTTCAAATATGACTACCATTACCGAAGCCACCAAAGGATTCCGATCTACTGAAAGTCGTCCTCTCAGTGGAGAACTCACTGAAACTTGGAAATTCGATAGGACGGATTATTTTGGCGTGCAACCTGTTAGAGGGAAAAAGAGGAATTGATTCTACATCGGTGGGAGCAGCGGCCACAGCAATGCAGGAGAAGCCGAGTGGTGGTGTGAAAACATACATTGCACGGATAATTGCCCGAAGATTGGACATACCCGTGAGCATGGTGCGTAAAATCCAACGAGACATCCTTCTTTGCTATCCATTCAAAATTACCCATGTGCACGAGATGCTTCCTGTTGACCTGCCACCAAGAGAGACCTTTGGTGTAGAATTTCTTGCTGGCATGTAAGTGGACAATGATTGGCTGTGGAAGATTTTGTGGGCAGACGAAGGCCACTTCCATCTGACAGGAAAAGTCAGTACACAGAATTGTCGATTATGGGCAACGGAAAATCCACAAGCAAATCAACGAGTACCATTTCATCCTGAAAAGTCACTGTGTGGTGCAGGTTTACAGCATCATTTATCATATGGCCCTCTGTTGCCGAAGAGACAGGTGCTTCCGGTCCTGTTGCGTGTACCGTCACTGCTAAGTGCTATGAGTCTCTTTTGCGCAACCACGTCAATCCAGCTCTCCAACAGCTCTCCAGTATCACATCTGTACACCCACGCACGCTGAGTAGTACAATTTGTTTATTTATTTTTCTTCTGCCATACGGTTTCCACCTTCTCAGATAATATTCCGTTGCAATTTGACGCCATACAGACCAGTGGTGTTATTTCTACAGCGGTTTGAAAGTTTGACTTTAAATATAATCACCATATACACAGGGTGGAGAAAAATTGTGTCACGAAATTTTAACCCTGGTTACCTGAGGCCAGTAGGAACCAAAATTACTAATGTTGTGTAGCTCGACAATGCAAAAATTTTAAACAACGGAAACTTGGCGCCATGCACTCCGATTGGCCGCGGGATTACCCTGTTGCCGGATGCTCTGGACAACGCGTGACAGCAAATGCTTTGACTGCCAGAGATCGTGATGTATTCAAGGCGGCCCACACGCCCGGTGGTAGCGCGCAATCCTTCCACTCTGGGGGGCTGCGGGCGAATCCGCTGAGGTCCCGACACATCCATTGTAGTTTCATGATACGAAGTACGGGCAACAGATCCATCAACAGCTGTTAGTTCATGTAAGGAAGTCTTTTATAAATTGTGTCAGCCCTGAAAAGGTCTTGTCTTGTAGCTAGGACATTGTTTACTTAAAGCAGGTGCTCGAACTGGCGACGACGCAACACAAGCTTAGGATTCTTCAAATGAATACTGTGCCTCCATGCATACTGTATGACTAAATCGCAGGTGACATGTGTGTGCTCCTAAGCGAAGCTTAGGTGTGAATGCCTCTGACTTGAGCTGGAGAAAAACAGCAATACATATTTGACACGTGTGCGTATGACTTTGGGGCAGTGACGGGGCGAGGGACGTTTGTATGTGTGAACCGACAAGCGACGAACGGCAACAGGGCAGTCCCATGGCAAGTCGGAGCGCATGGTGCCAAGTTTCCTCAGTTTAAAAATGGTGTGGCGTTGTCGGCCTACGCAGGGCAAATGTGGACTATATACAGGGTGTCACAAAAAGGTACGGCCAAACTTTCAGGAAACATTCCTCACACACAAATAAAGAAAAGATGTTGTGTGGACATGTATCCGGAAACGCTTAATTTCCATGTTAGAGCTCATTTTAGTTTCGTCACCTACGTTTCCACCTACGCTCAATGGAGCACGTTATCATGATTTCATACGGGATACTCTACCTGTGCTGCTAGAACATGTGCCTTTACAAGTACGACTCAACATGTGGTTCATGCACGATGGAGCTCCTGCAGATTTCAGTCGAAGTGTTCGTACGCTTCTCAACAACAGATTCGGTGACCGATGGATTGGTAGAGGCGGACCAATTCCAAGGCCTCCACGGTCTCCTGACCTCAACCCTCTTGACTTTCATTTATGGAGGCATTTGAAAGCTCTTGTCTACGCAACCCCGGTACCAAATGTAGAGACTCTTGGTGCTCGTATTGTGGACGGCTGTGATACAATACGCCATTCTCCAGGGCTGCATCAGCGCATCAGGGATTCTATGCGACGGAGGGTGTATGCATGTATCCTCGCTAACGGAGGACATTTTGAACATTGCCTGTAACAAAGTGTTTGAAGTCACGCTGGTACGTTCTGTTGCTGTGTGTTTCCATTCCATGATTAATGTGATTTGAAGAGAAGTAATAAAATGAGCTCTGACATGGAAAGTAAGCGTTTCCGGACACATGTCCACGTAACATATTTTCTTTATTTGTGTGTGAGGAATGTTTCCTGAAAGTTTGGCCGTACCTTTTTGTAACACCCTGTATATACGTATATACAGTGACTCCTGAAATTACAAACTGTAATCATTAACCGTCCTGTCACAGTTCCTTGGGGTACTTCTGAAATTAGCTCCACATCTTTCGATTTTCCGTTAAGAGCCACAGGTAGATTTATATCTTACGCTGTACGAACTGCCGATTGAGTGGCCGATTTGGAAGATAACATCAGTCGGCTGACACTGTCTGGGTGCGATACGCACTGAGAGCTACGTTCATGAGCGTAATGCTAAGTGGCACTGACGGACAGAGGTAGCTCGGAACATCCGGCGGCTATTACGGGCAACGGCCGCAGGCGGCAGCTGCGTATTGTGGTCGCGCTACGCAAATCAGGGGCCGGATAGCTCGCAATGCGGGCGCTGACAGCCGCGGGACGTGCGATGTTTGTGGCTGTTAATGGGGGAAGCCCAGCGAGCAGGTGCCCCTAATGGCGGAGGGCGTCCCCACGTGACCTTCCGGCGCAGGCGTCCCGGATAGTGAGAGAGGGGGGAGGGGGGGTTGGGGTGCTAAGCCCCATCCCTTCTGCAACCACAGATTCAGGCTTTTTATTCATTATAGAATTGTCACACATTTCTGCGAGTGCAGGAAAGCACAGGGCTAGAACCGTATCCACACTAGGTGCGCCGCACAGTCTAGGTTACTAAAAGTCAGACCTGGGACACACCCCAGAGGCAGTTAGCCTACTTTACGAGTTACAGGGGCAACAAACATTTGACTTTCAGTAGTCGACACAGTTATTGACCGAGTTTAAATACTTTAAAACACTAGCCATTAAGAGCTATAATCCTGTGTTAAAAGTCGAACACAATAACAGAAACATTTCAGTTGTAATATTTCTGGCTTTGCAGCCGTCATATTCAGGTACAAAAATCTCTTCTTAGAGCAACTGAGAAAGCAGCAGTTGCAAGATGACGTAATGTGGTGGGAGGTACGGATGACAGATGGTTTGTTAGGTACAGGTATCTTGAGAAAGACTGCCTAAATTGTGGTCCTTCTCTGCGATTTGCTGCTGCATTCGGAAGATGTGCGCCAAAATGACAATCTTCTGTTATTAATATTAGACAAACTAAACAGCGAATTTACTTGCACTTCATATTTAAAGCATCTCTCAATACGTGCTATCATTCCATTATTTCACAAGTATAAACATCAGCAGAATAATAAACAACTGCGAAACGAAAAGGCAGATGAAACACTTCGGTGATCTTCGGATCGCGCCTAACTTGGATGTAGGGCGAAGTGGTTCGGCTGTAAGATCAGAGCTGGTTTGGCAGTCTCGAAGGACGGACATGTTCTCCGGTGCGGTATCAGTCAAGACTTAATTTGCAATATCTTGTTTGTGATCAGAGATGATTGGGAAGCCTCGGAGGACAGACATGTTATCTGCAGTGGTCAGTGTTAGTTAAGATTTTATTAGCAATGTATGGTTATTTGGACGTATAGTTTAGAACAGTGTGATACTATTTACAGAAATATGCAGTTCATTAATTTGTTGAAAAATATAAATCATTTGTGACTCTAATGTGGAATGTGACTGTGCAGTTTCTCCTGTTCTGCCAACAGAAAGCGAATGACATCCCGTATAAACAAAGTGTTTGGAAATTTAATAATCTCTAAAATAATAGTTCCTCTCTAAGAGTTTCTTACAGCCTCCAGATTACGGATTCACGACCTACGTGCTGTTTTCTGCGAAAGGGACAACAACTATAGAAGACTGCAGGTTGGTGAACACTTATAAGAACATATGCATTCCACTCCGGGCGATGGAAGCAAATAGGCACCTCACGTGTACTGCAATCTTAGTACAAATGAGATCAGTCACGCGCCATCTGTGGTAACACAGAGGAGGTATAGAAGAGAGAAATATTTTTGAGGGAACGGGTTTATAATACGAACCCTCTCTCTCACTCTCCATTTTTCAACTTGCCGTACAGTCTGAAACTGTGTATATGACTTCAAAGTATCCCAGCAACGTATCTTAGAGATTGATTATACAGTTCCAGTTTTTTCTCGTTACAAATCTGAAAAGTTTTCCATGTTTCCGACGATTCCACTAAAACTCATTTTGACCAGGAGAGGTCCCCAGCAGTGGGATCGACTTTTTGAAACCATCTATATAGTGATGTAGGCTAAGGCCCCAGGTATTACACGCTACAGCCATTCACCCTGGTGGGCCGTCTTTTGCGAGTAATTGACGAATAAAGGATTCGAAATTTTGTATGATGCTCTGCTGGTTTGAAATGTTGTTGTTGTTGTCTTCAGTCCTGAGACTGGTTTGATGCAGCTCTCCATGCTACTCTATCCTGGGCAAGCTTCTTCATCTCCCAGTACTTACTTCAGCATACATCCTTCTGAATCTGCTTAGTGTATTCATCTCTTGGTCTCGCTCTACGATTTTTACCCTCCACGTTGCCCTCCAATGCTAAATTTGTGATCCCTTGATGCCTCAAAACATGTCCTACCAACCGGTCCCTTCTTCTTGTCAAGTTGTGCCACAAACTCCTCTTCTCCCCAATTCTATTCAATACCTCCTCGTTAGTTATGTGATCTACCCATCTAATCTTTAGCATTTTTCAGTAGCACCACATTTCAAAAGCTTCTATTCTCTTCTTGTCCAAACTATTTATGTCCATGTTTCACTTCCATACTTGGCTTCACTCCACACAAACACTTTCAGAAACGACTTGCTGACACTTAAATCTATACTCAATGTTAACAAATTTCTCTTCTTCAGATACGCTTTCCTTGCAATTGCCAGTCTACAATTTATATTTTCTCTACTTCGACCATCATCAGTTATTTTGCTCCCCAAATAGCAAAACTCCTTTACTACTTTAAGTATCTCATTTCCTAATCTAATACCCTCAGCATCACCCGACTTAATTTGGCTACATTCCATTATCCGCGTTTTGCTTTTGTTGATGTTCATCTTATATCCTCCTTTCAAGACACTGTCCATTCCGTTCAACTGCTCTTCCAAGTCCTTTGCTGCCTCTGACAGAATTACAATGTCATCGACGAACCTCAAAGTTTTTATTTCTTCTCCATGTTTTTAATACCTATTCCGAATTTTTCTTTTGTTTCCTTTACTGCTTGCTCAATATACACATTGAGTAACATCGGGGACAGACTACAACCCTCTCTCACTCCCTTCGCAATCGCTGCTTCGCTTTCATGTCCCTCGACTCTTATAACTGCCATCTGGTTTCTGTACAAATTGTAAATAGCCTTTCGCTCCCTGTATTTTACCCCTGCCATCTTTAGAATTTGAAAGAGAGTATTCCAGTCAATATTGACGTAAACTTTCTCTAAGTCTACAAATGCTAGAAATGTAGGTTAGCCTTTCCTTAATCTTTCTTCTACGAGGGCTGTCCAGAAAGTAAGTTACGATCGGTCGTGAAATGGAAACGACTATGAAAATCTGATAAAGCTTTGCAAAAATGTGTTGCTCAGTGTCTCTATTATGACTCTAGGTAGAACTATGTCGCTCTCTTCATTCCTGAGCTCTTAGTAAGCGCGTAAAGATGTTATAGAAAATAGTGTCTCCCGCCATGTACGAGGGCCTGGTGAGAATTTTTCCCTGAAGCTATGCAACCAACATTACAAAACTGTCGTGCGGTTTATTCTTCAAGACAATTCTCAGCCTCATTCTGCAGGGGCAATGAAGATGTTCCTGCATCGTTTCAATTGAAAATGTTAGGTTACCCACAATACAGCCCGTAATTGTCTCCCACTGAGTTTCATCTCTGCTCTAACGAACCGCTGGCTATGAAGACAACATTTTGGCATAGACAACGAGCTTTAGGCCAGCGTAGAGAATTGGCGGAAAGCACTGGCGGCTGCCTTCTATGATGAGGGTATTGGAAAGTTGATACAACGGTACGACGAATGTCTGAGTCAGAACGGCGATTACGTAGAGAAGTAGCTGAAATGTGTAGCTAACTGTTACAAATGAAACATTTCTGATTTTCACTGTGATTTTCATTTCGAGATCAATCGTAACTTACTTTCTGGACAGCCCTCGTAAGATAAGTCGTAGGGTCAGTATTGCCTCACGTGTTCCAACATTTCTGCGGAATCCAAAGTGATCTTCCCGAGGTCGGCTTCTACCAGCTTTTCATTCGTCTGTAAAGAATTCGAGTTAGTATTTTGCAGCAGTGACTTATTAAACTGATAGTTCGGTAATTTTCCCATCCGTCAACACCTGCTTTCTTTGGGATTGGAATTATAACATTCGTCTTGAAGTCTGAGGGTATTTCACCTGTCTCATACATCTTGCTGACCAGATGGTAGAGTTTTGTCAGGACTGGCTCTCCCAAGGCTGTCAGTAGTTCTCATGGAATGTTGTCTACTCCCAGGGCCTTGTTTCACCTCAGGTCTTTCAGTGCTCTGTCAAACTCTTCACGCAGTATCGTGTCTCCCATTTCATCTTCATCTACATCCTCTTCAATTTCCATAATATTGTCCTCAAGAACATCGCCATTGTATAGACCCTCTATATACTCCTTCCACCTTTCTGCTTTCCCTTCTTTAGTTAGAACCGGGTTTCCATCTGAGCTCTTGATATTCATACAAGTGGCTCTCTTTTCTCCAAAGGTCTCTTTAATTTTCCTGTAGGCTGTATCTATCTTACACCTAGTGAGATAAGCCTCTACGTCCTTACATTTATCCTCTAGCCATCCCTGCTTAGCCATTTTGCACTTCCTGTTAATCTCATTTTTGAGACATTTGTTTTCCTTTTTGCCTGCTTCATTTACTGCAGTTTTGTATTTTCTCCTTTCATCAGTTAACTTCAATATTTCTTCTGTTACCCAAGGAGTTCTACTAGCCCTTGTCTTTTTACCTACTTGATCCTCTGCTGTCTTCACTACTTCATCACTCGAAGCTGTCAATTGTTCCCTTATGCTCTCCCTGAAACCCTGTACAACCTCTGGTTCTTTGAGTTTATCCAGGTCCCATCTCCTTCATTTCCTACCTTTTTGCAGTTTCTTCAGTTTTAATCTACGGTTCATAAACAATAGATTGCGGTCAGAGTCCACATCTGCCCCTGGAAATGTCTTACAATTTAAAACCTCGTTCCTAAATCTCTGTCTTACCATTATATAATCTATCTGATACCTTCTAGTATCTCCAGGATTCTTCCATGTATACAACCTTCTTTCATGATTCTTGAACCAAGTGTTAGCTATGATCAAGTTATGCTCTGTGCAAAACTCTACCAGGCAGCTTCCTCTTTCATTTCTCAGCCCCAATCCATATTCACCTACTATGTTTCCTTCTCTCCCTTTTCCTACTCTCGAATTCCAGTCACCCATGACTATTAAATTTTCGTCTCCCTTCACTACCTGAATAATTTCTTTTATCTCATCATACACTTCATCAATTTCTTCATCATCTGCAGAGCTAGTTGGCATATAAACTTGTACTACTGTAGTAGGCATGGGCTTCGTGTCTATCTTGGCCACAATAATGCGTTCACTATGCAGTTTGTAGTAGCTTACCCGCACTCCTACTTTTTTATTCATTATTAAACCTACTCCTGCATTACCTCTGTTTGATTTTGTGTTTATAACCCTGTATTCACCTGACAGGAAGTGCAAAATGGCTAAGCAGGGATGGCTAGAGGACAAATGTAAGGAAGCAGAGTCATATCTCACTAGGGGTGAGATAGATAGTGCCTACAGGAAAAAAACCACTTGTATGAATATCAAGAGCTCTGGTGGAAACCCAGATCTAAGCAAAGAGGGGAAAGCAGACAGGTGGTTGGTTGGTTGGTTTTGGGGAAGGAGACCAAACAGCGAGGTCATCGGTCTCATCGGATTAGGGAAGGACGGGGAAGGAAGTCGGCCGTGCCATTTGAAAGGAACCATTCCGGCATTTGCCTGGAGCGATTTAGGGAAATCACGGAAAACCTAAATCAGGATGGCTGGACGCGGGATTGAACCGTCGTCCTCCCGAATGCGAGTCCAGTGTCTAACCACTGCGCCACCTCGGTCCAGAAAGGTGGAAGGAGTATATAGAGAGTCTATACAAGGGCGATATACTTGAGGACAGTATAATGGAAATGGAAGAGGATGTAGATGAAGATGAAATGGGAGATACGGTACTGCGTGAAGAGTTTGACAGAGCACTGAAAGACCTGAGTCGAAACAAGGCCACGGGAGTAGATAACATTCCATTAGAACTACTGACGGCCTTGGGAGAGCCAGCCCTGACAAAACTCTACCATCTGGTGAGCAAGATGTATGAGACAGGCGAAATACCGTCAGACTTCAAGAAGAATGTAATAATTCCAATCCCAAAGAAAGCAGGTGTTGACAGATGTGAAAATTACCGAACTATCAATTAAATAAATCATAGCTGCAAAATACTAACGCGAATTCTTTACAGACGAATGGAAAAACTGGTAGAAGCCAACCACGGGGAGGATCAGTTTGGATTCCGTAGAAATGTTGGAACACGTGAGGCAATACTGACCTTACGACTTATCTTAGAACAAAGATTAAGGAAAGTCAAACCTACGTTTCTAGCATTTGTAGACTTGGAGAAAGCTTTTGACAATGTTGACTGGAATACTCTCTTTCAAATTCTGAAAGTGGCAGGGGTAAAATACGGGGAGCGAAAGGCCATTTACAATTTGTACAGAAACCAGATGGCAGTTATAAGAGTCGAGGGACATGAAAGGGAAGCAGTGGTTGGGAAAGGAGTGAGACAGGGTTGTAGCCTCTCCCCGATGTTATTCAATCTGTTTATTGAGCAAGCAGTAAAGGAAACAAAAGAAAAATTCGGAGTAGGTATTAAAATCCATGGAGTAGAAATAAAAACTTCGAGGTTCGCCGATGACATTGTAATTCTATCAGAGACAGCAAAGGACTTGGAAGAGCAGTTGAATGGAATGGACAGTGTCTTGAAAGGAGGATATAAGATGAACATCAACAAAAGCAAAACGCGGATAATGGAATGTAGCCAAATTAAGTCGGGTGATGCTGAGGGAATTAGATTAGGAAATGAGTCACTTAAAGTAGTAAAGGAGTTTTGCTATTTGGGGAGCAAAATAACTGATGAAGGTCGAAATAGAGAAGATATAAAATGTAGACTGGCAATGGCAGGGAAAGCGTTTCTGAAAAAGAGAAATTTGTTAACATCGAGTATAAATTTAAGTGTCAGGAAGTCGTTTCTGAAAGTGTTTGTGTGGAGTGTAGCCATGTATGGAAGTGGAACATGGACGATAAGTAGTTTGGACAAGAAGAGACTAGAAGCTTTCGAAATGTGGTGCTACAGAATAATGCTGAAGATTAGATGGGTAGATCACATAACTAATGAGGAGGTATTGAATAGAATTAGGGAGGAGTTTGTGGCACAACTTGACAAGAAGAAGGGATCGGTTGGTAGGACACGTTCTGAGGAATCAAGGGATCACAAATTTAGCATTGGAGAGCAGTGTGGAAGGTAAAAATCGTAGAGGGAGACCAAGAGATGAATACACTAAGCAGATTCAGAAGAACGTGGGTTGCAGTAAGTACTGGGAGATGAAGAAGCTTGCACAGGATAGAGTAGCATGGAGAGCTGCATCAAACCAGTCTCAGGACTGAAGACCACAACAAGAACTGAAAAGTCTCAGAGCCTTGTAGAATAATCGTTGGTGAAAATATAAAAATACTGGGATTTAACAAGTCGCGAACCATTACGCCTCATAGTCATTACTTCGTTACGCTGCAGCACTCTTCATTACGCTGCGATGAACTCCCAGTACAGATGACTATGTGCAGTATGTTACCATGTCCTGAGTGCTTTACTCGCCGATATGTTGTTAACTGACTTTTAATTATAACGCATTGTACCAAAAAGGACACGTTTTTGATTAATCTTGAACGTTCCGATGTCTTGAAACACCATACTTTCAGAAGAACCTGTCATTTACTTGAAAATTGTTTAACCACAAATACAACGTTTCTTTTTTTCTTCTTTTTTTTGCCACATTGCAAATCAGTAACGATGCGTTTTCGACATCCTCAGTGTGTTCGTGCTTTAAACGTCGTACATTCCAAGTATGTAAGTTATTACATAAAACCCACTACATATGGGATTCAGTTGCAATTGCAACCCCATATGATATCATCCAACTCAGTAGTCTGTACTCAATAGAGGAGTGGTTCTCAACCTGATTGTCCCCTGGGGGGTGAAATGTAATTTTCCAAAGTGTAAAAACAATAGGGTTGAAATGTGTTTCGGTCAGGACACTAAATTATTTTTATATCACTATTGTCACTATTTCTTTAGACTGTAATACTGAGTACATAAGTGGTCAATAATACTAACATTAATGTGTGACACAATGTAGCATATATTACAGCTTGTGAAACGGAAGTATGAGAAACATGTTCTTCACACAGTCCACCCTATTGAAAAGACCATAAATTGTTTCATTATTACATTCGTAAAATTAAACGAACCAAAAGATAGCACAACACAACAGTTAACTACGTAATGGCTACTAAGAAATACTAATACTAATTGTAATAACAGTAATAACAATAATAATAATGACAGTAGCAGTGTTGAGGCATAGAGCATGGCCGCTTGATGTTTTCCAATTTCTGCCAGTACAGAAGTAAGGAGTCTAGCAATCAGGTGACGTACAAATAGCAGGCCTAAGTGTGGTGCACACATTTTACTTTAGTTGATTTTAAACCGAAGAAAACGATCTACTGGCTCACAGTAAACAAGGATATAGAAAACATCGTTCTTCTGAAACATCGCTAGCTCTTTACTCGCATGAATTGCTGAGTGCTATTGACAAGGGATTTCAAATTGATTCCGTATTTCTGGATTTCCGGAAGGCTTTTGAGACTGTACCAAACAAGCAGCTTGTAGTGAAATTGCTTGCTTATGGAATATCGTCTCAGTTATGTGACTGGATTCGTGAATTCCTGTCAGAGAGGTCAGAATTCATCGTAATTGACGGAAGGTGATCGAGTAAAACAGAAGTGGTTTCTGGCGTTGCTCAAGGTAGTGTTACAGGCCCTCTGCTGTTCCTTATCTACTTAAACTATTTGAGAGACAATCTGAGCAGCCGTCTTAGGTTGTTTGCAGATGATGCTGTCGTTTATCTACAGAAGATCAAAACAAATTGCAAAACAATTTATAAAAGATATCTGTTCGATGCGAAAATTGGCAGTTGACCCAAAATAACGAAAAGTATGAGGTCATCCACTTGAGTGCTAAAAGGAATCCCTTAAACTTCGGTTACACGATAAATCAGTAAACTCTCCGTCACTTCAACTAAATACCTAGGAACTACAATTACGAGCAACTTAAATTGGAAGGAACACATAGAAAATGTCATGGGGAAGACTAACCAAAGGCTCATAGAAAATGTAACAGGTTTACTAATGAGACTGCCGACACCACGCTTGTCCGTCCTCTCTTAGAATACTGCTGTGGAGTACACCGAAAAAGTTCAAAAGGATGGAACCACGTTTTGCATTATCGAGAAATAGGGGAGGGAGTACCACTGAAATGATACAGGATTTGGGATGGACATCATTAAAACAAAGGCGTTTTACGTAGCGAAGCAGTCTTCTCCCGAAATTCCAATCTCCAACTTTTTTCCTACGAACGCGACAATATTTTGTTGACACCGATCTAAATATGGGGAAACGATCACCATGATGAAATAAGGGGAATCAGAGCTCGTACGGAAAGATATAGGTGTTCGTTCTTTCCGCTAACTATATGAGATTGAAATAATAGAGAATTCTGAAGGTGGTTCGATGAACCCTCTGCTAGACACTTAAATGTGATTTACAGAGTATCCATGTACATGTAGATGTAAATGTAGCCGGCCGATGTGGCCGTGCGGTTCTAGGCGCTTCAGTCCGGAACCGCGCGACTGCTACGGTCGCAGGTTCGAATCCTGCCTCGGGGATGGACGTTTGTGATGTCCTTAGGTTAGTTAGGTTTAACTAGTTCTAAGTTCTAGGGGACTAATGACCTCAGCAGTTGAGTCCCATAGAGCTCAGAGCCATTTGAACCATTTTGAACCCATAGTGCTCAGAGCCATTGGAACTATATAAATGTAAATGAGGGTGCAGAGAGTGGGTCAGGCAAGCGTCGCTTGGAAGAGCAGTGGTGCAGAGGAAGCATGTTTTGTAAAAAATGTCAGTCTCCGTTGTGGATAGTTAGCTCTCTTTTCTGATAAGGAGCTACACGTAACACCCGTGATGCACTGAAAATTGCTTCAGCGTGGTCTCGGAAAGGTTGGGAACCGTTGGCATTGAGAGATGGCCTGCATGTGACGTAGGCGGCGCTCTTCCATCTCATTGGCCTACGTTTAAATGCGAGCTTAGAATATCTGATAAGCTTGATGTTGCGCTGCACATTGGAAAAGACATCCCAATGTGCTTCTACCTCGCTACGACGTCATAAACTCGGAACGCTCAACGTTGTCGTTCGATTGCACGGTCCGTGTGATGACAGCTGAAGCGTTGCCGAATGCTGCGACAAATAGTGTGCCCTTAACACTCATTGTGTAACATAGGTTTGTTAAGTTGTCAGGACGTTCACGGGATAGTACGCCTTTTTCTTGGTGCGGCAGAAGTTTCGAGGTGTCTTGTAGTCTAGATGGATGTGGAAGTCCATAGAACATTAATAGAATATAAAGTTCGCAAATCTCTGTCCCGTCCTCCAACAGCCGTTATCGAGCTGCTGAAAGGCACTTTGACGCACAGATTTCTATGCCTACTGGCCAAATCCCTTAAATGCCGGGATGGCTGCTCTGGAAAAGACACTACTAATTTCCTTCCCCTATCCAGCTTTGTGTTTCATATCCAAAGAATTCACCGTATTCAGGGTAATAACTCGTAATATTCCTTATATTTCTTTTTCACAATTTTTTGTCGATTTCCTTTACGCTGAATAGCAATATCAGGCAGCGGCGTGAATTATGAATAAACGTCAAATGCAACAAAACTGTTTATGGTTAAAATATCATACGTAAAATTTAAAGTAAAATATAACTTATAACTCTAAATTATTAGTTTTCATCATTTTCTCTTCACTATATGATACAACGAACCCATCTTTACTTAGACTGTAGATATAGGGTATAGAAAAAGTGCTTAGTAAAAAACAGATCACTTTAGGGTAAATAGCGAATAAACATCAATCAGTAGTGTGACAGCGATTTCCCGAACTAAGTGTTGAGGTTTAAAGCTGTTCCGCATTAATATGAACAGACATTTAAAACCGACATTAACATGAGCAGACGTGTGAATGCTTCCGCATCCACACTATGTCAGCGTAAAGACGCTCCGAACGATGACTGCTTTTATTATGCAGTCATGAAAAGTATCTCTGTTGCATAAGTTCGTAATATATCTCCTAATTTCCAAATGTATGTTGAATAAACGGAGGCAGCTATCATTCTGTGACTCAATAGTTAATTGCTATTGTGATGGATGAATTATAGACGATACGGTTGCAGCATGAAACAAGCAATTAGAAAATGAATAAGAGTAGAGTTTCGTGAAGTGGGTCCAATTCCGTAATTGTCTGTGGAATTGACAGGGTAATGAATCGTATGTGAAGGACACTAATAAAAGGCGCCCGCAAATGAAACGGTACTTCACCTAGAAAATGCGCTGGTTTCGTGAACAGAACCCTTCTCGTTACTGCCAGATCTGAGAGCACCACCGTATTCACTGGCAACGGAGGTTTTCAGAAAGAATGCGCCTTACGTAAACCCGAGACGTTTCGCACTGTATGTTCTGCACTGTTTCATACTGGTCGAGCACAAACACTTGGTAAAAGCGTATTCATTTTTTTCCCCCTAAAGAATACACAAAAATATGTTGTCCGCGATTTGGGAGGGGTTTTGATGCTCGGTTCCTTTTTGAGCTAGGAAAATAGGGTGCAAAGATTTTGGTATGGTCTACACCAACAGTCATTTGCATAGCCATTTGAACATCTGCCTACACTGTAGCTATGTTTCTGTATTGTAAGCAAAATTTTAAAGACGATCCAGAGTGGGAGCCCAAGAAGATTGTACGAATCGATTATTTCGCAAAAGAATTTAATTCGGCTGCAACCAATCCTCAGCTAATTGGCACCATTTGCATGAGCACGAGTTTTACGTGCAAAAACAGTCACAACTAAATAGTTCTGGAGCGACACCAATTGTTTAAATTTGGTCCACTGATGTAGCGGATCTTGTTCCAAGATAAGTTTTAATCGTTTGAAAAAATCTTGCTTCCCTGAGATTTTAACCGCAAGAAACACGTTTTTCTGGGAGGTTTATGAAGCGCGCCACTTTTATAGTTTAAACTCGTACGAATAGGTTCAAACTTTGCACGACGGTCGATAAATGAATAAAGTCGAAATGAAATTTTTGTATCCGATAATCTTTGTCCGTTGTCGAGTAACGATGGTTTAAATTCGAGCTAAATGTAGCACATAAAATTCGTCATTACTTGAATTGAAGGCTCGGAAACGGTTTAAGAAGAATTAAATAAATGAAAAATGCTTTTTTAAGATGAAATTCAAAACAAAATTTTTTTTTCGCGTGCCACTTCATTGTTTTGTAAGGGATGAGCCAGTCGGTAGGAAAATTTTAGTTTATTGTATTAGCTTCCAGAGGCTCGCAGTCTCGCAACAGGAAGTCAGCACTGAGGAAGGGCACCTTGATCACGCGCCTCCGTCGTGTGGTGACGATGTAGCGCCGCCCCAGGCGTCGCTTAGCAGGCGACGCTCTGGAAAGTTCCATTGCCGCCCCCGTGGGTTTATCGGCCCTGACCAATCAGTGTGGAGGAAGCCGCGTGGTGCGTCGAATATACCTGGCCGCCTATCAACGGGCCCGCCCTCTTGTTTCCTTGCTCTCATGCGAGTCGGATGCACTCCCTGTAGCAGTGTAGATCTTCCCGTTTCTCCCGGTGCTGCAGCACTGTGGACTTACTTTTCACAGCCGGTATGCCGCTCGGTCTGGCCTTATTGGCAGACGCCAACTTTCGTTAGCTTCGCGAACTATGTTTCCCGAAACTCTATGCTCTGGCTCACCCTCGCCTCCCTAGGCCTGGTTATGTGACCCCTTTTTAACATGCTTTTGCCAATAAATGGCCTTTATCTAAATATTATCCTGATGAATTAATGTCGCACACCGCCTTCCTATACGCCCATAGTGTACAGTTTCAAACTTGTGTGAATCGATTCGAATTTTGTAAGAGGGAAGACAAATACATGTAACTAACTGTCATCCTATTGTTTTATGAAAGCTTTATCCGTTCCCATAATATGGCGGTCCAAATTTGCACATAAAATCCACACAAAATCCGGTTTACGTGAATCGCATGTGACGAGACTGTTTAAAGTGATACTGATGATAAAATATGTTCTTACGGTAATTATAAGAAGCATTTGCAAAAATCTTTCGTTGTTCGGGGATTTACGTGCGAGAAGTCACGCGTTTGCACATGAAACTCTGTTTCATTCAATGCATTGAATTTTAAGCACTGCATTTCGGTATATTTAAAAACTGGTTATTACAGACTTTATAGTTCCATTAGTTATACGTTAAAGATTTTATTCACCAGTGGCTCAAAATCATCGAAAAATCTTGGGACGTGCAAAACAATGCATGTACCAGACCAGAATTACTCCCAGCCCTACACATAATGATACACTGTTCGATGGAGCATTTAAAGCTTTATCGACGATCACGCAGAAAATTGAACTAGCCCGAAAATTGCTATAAAAATAAATGTCAGAAAAAGGTCAGCTTATTTCAGACCAATAGAAAATGTTTTACTGCATTCTCTTCAAAAACTAATATGCTGTCACGTAGAAAATTTATTTTCGGACAAAAGAAGCTTACGTTCGTAAATTTTAGTTCATGATTGAAAAGTTGATAGCATTTTGTCGTGCATACGTTGTTTCGCAGGTCTTCTGCTTATTTCAGCCCATCATACTCGTTCTTAATTCCGATTGGTTGTTGCAACATTTCCCGCCAAAGTTACTCACGTGTGTTTTTCTAGCGGCGGTTTCTTAATTTTCAGTTTTTTACTGCATACATTAAATAAATAATGTCAAGAATTTTAAGATATGTAATAATAGCAATAGGTATGCTTTTTATTAGCGTATTGTTTGTTGCACGAATTGTTCAGCTAGCAGTATTGCAAGCTTTCTAAGGAAGTTTGTCTATCTAAAATGGTCGTATCGTAAGTTTATCTACGAAATATATTCTCTTTGCATATGCTACTAACGTCATATTCTTACTGAATTTAATGTATCCTTTGGTATGATATTTATGTTTGCTGTTATGCTGTGTACTGTATTAAGTAATTATAATTATTATTCATATGTTTGCATATATAGTGTCATGTGTATGACCGTAAAATGTGCGAACTGTAAGTAAAAAGGAATTAAAAAATAATAAAAAATTAAATAATATAAAACAAAATACGGCAACGAAATAATAGATAAAATAAGAAACATCCTGCAATCATGTGACCTTCACTTGGCGGTGAGGCGTGTGTGCTCTGATACAGCAGACTGTGCTGGACAGGCTCAACCATACAATGGAGGTAACCGAAAAGGAGCCAGGGTAGCTATGTCCATCTGAAGCAACACGGTTGGACAGACAATAAAAAATCCTATACCGGATCAGTCATCGCCCGAGTAAACAAAAATCTACATCGGTTGCCAAGCTATGGCGATCTAATGTCAAAATTATTGTAGAGTAAAAGTTGGGGACCAGAATTTACAACGCTCCCATCATAGCAGAAAAAAGGCGAATATGACCGGGGTAGAGTTGGGGATGTAAAAGAAGGGAAATAACTTTTCGAGTTATCTGGCAGTGCAAAGACATTTAAATAAAAACATCTTGACATATTCGCTCATTTTTACGAGTTAACCCTATTTTCCGGCGCAGTGAGCTCCCTCAGCTGCAAAGTAATGGTGCACCTGCATCTAGCAATTTATGTGCTAAGATCCTTGATCCTATGCCTGAAATCGGCAAGATTCGCCAGCCATAGTAAACAATATATGTCATCATACGGCTGAAGTTTTTCTGGCGGGATAAAATGTCTGGGAGTGGATATGTTCCTGGGGAATGTTAATACATTTTGCCTTTTTTTTACATAGGGGAGTGCTGATTTTTTCTATGAGGAGATCATTTCTCCCCAAAACCTACCCAATGTTACACGTATGGCGAGGAGAGTAAAAGCAAATAGACACAAATTTATCAAACAATGCAAAATTCAGGATGGTATAGTGGCAGTTTTATGAAAAGGATATATAGCTGCTGATCATACTACGTAGATTTTGAGTCGCAGATAGGCACAACAAAAAGCCTGTCAAACAAGTATGACTTCTGTCTAAAGGGCCTTCCCCCGAATTAGACCACATACACATGCACACACTCACGCAAACGCAACTCACAGACACATGACCCGCCGAGGCCAGATTGGCAGTTTTTAATTTACATGAAAGTAGTCCTTGTTTTAGTTAATATTATTTAGGATTAGAATAATGAGATATCTAGTCGTTCTTTACACCCATATGTATTTCACAATAAACAGAACTCTGAGGTCTTATTTCCAACCTTGATAGGCGTACGCAAGGGAAGTGAATATTTATCTTCCTTTTCTTATGTTTGGTGCACCTACTTTCTCATACATCTCATCGTACTACATACAAATCTGCAAATAGTGTAGGAAAGTTACAGAAACATCACACACACACAGCTATCATTAGTTATTTTTTGCATCCAATGATGACGTGCTATGCTGCATCTCTTCAATGGCAGAAGTGGAATGTTGTACTCGCTTTCAGTGGGCTACATTCTGCTATTAATGTAACCCTGCAGGGGCAGCTTGAAATGCAGTGTCGATAGCATAATGACCCTTATAACAATCTGACTACCTACTGACGCCGTGAATCTCACATTCCCTGTAGCAGCCAACATGTTCCATTATATTATATGTGATATTAATGGGCTCAGTGAGACATTCATTATCTCCTACAGGATATAGTAGCACATGATATTCCTTTGCCCATGTTGATAACGTAGAAATAGCCTGCTGTGTGGAGTTCGATAAGTGTCGATTAATCAGATAGATCAAAAGTTTTTTAATTACTCTATTACCATCATCCATGTCTTTATGTACTGTGATAATCTTTTCATCTCTAATTAGTTACTACATCCAAAAGTATTCTACAGTCTGTTTCATACGTTCCAATGTCTATCTTCTCTTGCATTGTTTACCCTCTACATCGTCTGTCCAGTTAGTTTCAACACTATATTATGCTTATCCATTACGGATATTTTATAAACGTGACTGTGTATTGAATGTAAAGAAGTTATACAGAACTGTAACCAGTCACTTTTTTGAATAATTATGTTTTATTCCATGAAACGGTTTTCGAACCTTTTCGGGTTCATCTTCAGATGGTTCAGGAAGTTAAACCATTATTGCTAGCATAATGCTGGATGCCTATACTGCCGCAAGCCAGCACCCAGCATTATGCTAGCAGTAATGATGTAACTTCCTGAAACCATTTGAAGATGAACCTGAAAAGGTTCGAAAACCGGTTCATGGAATAAAACATAATTATTCAAAAAAGTGACGGTTGCAGTTCTGTATAACTTATTTACGTTTCAACACTAATTTTATTCCTGACATATAAACGACGACCACACAGCAACTACTAGCCTCATACTTTGTCTTGGCCCCTCTGTGATCTGTGGAAGTTGGCTGATTTCATGCCACTATGGAATATTCACAGTCATTGCGAACCTAAGTTATGTAACAGTATCGTGTGCCTTAGCAACCCTTGTGAATATAGCGTTGACCAATGTGTGGCGTTGCCAGTAGTGATTGTTAATGTTATTTACAAAAATGAGAAAAGAGGCTGTAACTAACCTGCTTCTTCTAACGGCTCACCAACTTTTGTGCCACTTCTACAACACATTAACCAACTACATGTTCTTTCTTTTATAAGCTACTAGCCTTTTCCCTGAGCTTCTACTGCATATGCTTCCGAAACATGCTTCACCTCCTCCTTTGGCTCTGTGCAACTCTTCCTCCCTCCATCCACCCCATATTCCCACCTCTGTCTATCTCCTCCTCCTCTGTGTCTTCATCTCCTTCTCCCTTTCTCTTTGTCCATTTCCTCCACCTCCTCTCTCCGACAACATCTTCTTCCTTTCTCTAACCATATCCTCCTCCTCCTCCCTTTCAATCTTTGCCACTTCCTCTTCCTTTACAACTTCTCCCCACCCCACTACACCTTACACCTGCCTTATGCATAGCTCTTTCCTTCTGTCTCTCTGTTCATTGTCTCCTTCTCCTCCCTATGTCCATTCCATCCTCTATTCTCAAAACCTGCTCATCCGCACATGAAGCCCCTGCAAAACAGGCCACTAAAGCAGACCAATACAACCCCCACAACACTGTCATACAGGGCAGCCTGCATGTCAGGGCCCAGAAAATCATTTGTTGCCCTTGATGTGTAGGCTGCCTTGCCAGTCAGAGTGACTCGGCAGGCCATTTGTGTTCACAAATAATACGCCTGTCATACCAGGCAGCCTATAAGTCATAGGCTGGAAAATAAAGGTTTTGCTTATATCTCCAATCCTGTTGGAGCTAGGAGATTATAAACCCCACAGTACCGATACTCATGAGGCCCACTGTTTCTGTGCCATCTTTGGCTGGAATGGATCTAGGGATTTAGAAGGAGATCCCAGATGTACACTCTTTGACGTAAAACTCGACCGGCGGCCGGCCGCTGCAGAGGCTAAGTCCGCACCGACATGGGACAAATATACTGGCCAACTCGTTAATTCTCAAAGTCCGGCAATCTGCACAATCTGGCAACACTGTAGACTGCGGCATTTCCTGGAGGAAATCTTGTCCCATATAAGAGAATCCATACCCTGTTTACACCCGTGGTATAGCGGTACCGTGTGTTGTGTCTGTCTACAAAGTCTGTGGATCGAAACTAGCTGGCGCATAAAATTTTTATAGGTTCTTCCAACTGAATGCGGAAGACATGAATGTAAAAGAAATGCAAATTCAATCTATTTCACTTTCTATCACACCGATAGCAAACTTTTATCCAGTAACGATTTTGTGGCAGATTTCTTGCAGAGTGTCCTCCTCTGGACGTCGCATGTGGCAAAGCTCCGGGATCCATTTGCTGGCTACTGGCAGCGGCCGTGGCGACAGCAGCGGCGCAGCACTCCCCCGTGCTTTATCGATAGCGCCTGCTACCGCTCATCTCTTTTGATAATTTTAAAACGCTTTATTATTGTAACATGTTGCTCCATAGAAGATTTCTACGATTGCCATTCACGCTCGAAAGCAACATAGACTGACGCCCTGATTAGTATAAATGTTCAAATGTGTGTGAAATCTTATGGGACTTAGCTGCTAAGGTCATCAGTCCATAAGCTTACACACTACGTAATCTAAATTATCCTAAGGACAAACACACACACCCATGCCTGAGGCAGTACTCGAACCTTCGCCAGGACCAGCCACACAGTCCATGACTGTATTACATTAATCGGCAAGAGCTGCGTATGGTCCGAAATTAATTTGACAGACTTAGATGAAATGAAACCACCTCACTACATTCGATGAATTTATAAATGCTTCATACCTCTTTGTTTTCCTTTCAAAGTTCATTATTTGTGCAACTTTTGGCCAACATTCGGATGTTTTCGTCAAGCCAGAATGAGCGACTGTGGTGTAAAGTGTATTACAGTTTTTGTTTCATTCCTTATGGTAAGTCTGTGCGATAAACTGTGTGAATACCTTGCAATGCATGCTCTGTAGCAGTGCAGGAACACTGCACAGTTGGAGTTCCATGTATGGATTCAGGAAGTATTTAACGTTGATCGGAAGTGTTAGTTAAGGTCATCAGATTTAAACCAGAAAAAGTTATCGATTTTGAGGTTTCATATAATGGAAAGGAATTGCTAACGCCGGTGTCAGCAAACGTCTACAGTTAAGTGCTATTGCAAAATTTAGAAGAGGGGACCTATATTTATCTACATGTTCACATCATAAACAACCTTCTGACATGTTACACCCATATGACGAACAAAGCTCAAATTCGAATCGTAGACAGTAGGTTTGAATCTTTTCGGAAACTGTTTTACAGTGAAGCACCTTGGCATTTGCAAAACAGACATTCATGATATTAACATAATTTACTAAGTCGAAATTGTAAGAAGATTTATCTGTAACGCATTCTTCAGATTTAGCAGTTTGCAACTCCATTAGTTAAAATGGAAAATAAAACGTTGTGTGCAGCGGCCATCAGCGAGATTTGAACTGCCATTTCATATAGCACCAGCATCGCAACACATAAGGAAATGGCTGAGCTAACGAGACACTGGCGGCAACAGGCGGACTATAGTCATTGCGATATTGCCTGAGCCTCAAATCGCAACATTAAACACACAAACAGGTGTTACTATGTAAAGAATGCCGTTCTTGGAGTCCAGAAATTAAATATACTGTCTAAGTGTCTCATCTTACAGTGGATTATATCGTATGAGTCTTCGATGTGAAAAACGAATTCCAAGTGAATTTAGTGATGTAATGCCGGGCTACACCCGTAAGTAAATGCACTCTCACAGTGTTGACAAATACTTGCTACGACGCTGCCAATTCTCAGCTCAGCTCTTTAGCAAAATGCTTGTCGTGATTGTCCGACACGGTTCTTCAGAGGGATGACGCGCGCGCACGTTTGGTTTTTATGCGGCGTTTTCCCCGTATAGTTTCTGACGTCGCCTTGTGGGCTATGTATACATTTGAGGCATTCAATTATCATAGGATGAATTAAGTTTCAGCTTCCGGCGTGGAAGAAGGCTGTTGACGCCGACATTATATCATTACAACGCAGGGAAAGCAAAACGGATGATTCAGTGTTTCTCATTCACCATAAAGCATGTGAGATAATTTTCCGTAACGTTCATAATCATCTCAAAATACAAACGAAGTAAAAATACATCGAAAGCTTATATAATGTAAGATATCAAACGCTTTGCACTTCGATGTCGAATGTGTCCACGTACAATCTTTTGCTGCATACATATAGAATGTCATCACTACCACGAGTCTTAATAAATATGTTAGTAGGGATGGAAGCAAGGATCGACGCAGTCCACAAATTTTCTTTTCCACATGGCATTCATTTCATTTGAGATTTAAGAAGAAGTAAAGCGAGATATTACTTTCGTTAACACGAAAGACATGCCTCACATATGAATAACGAGGAAGTCTGTGTCTTCACACGTTTCCCCGTTGAAATGTGTATGCTCTATTATATACTAAGTAGCCTGACCATTGTTTCCGTGATGTTATCTTCTTGTTTGGCCCCTAAACGATGAGTAACTTCCAAAGTAGAGTAATCTTTTCGGATTATAAAATATTTTCTTCCTGTAGCGACGCCCCTATTCAAGTGAGATACGACATTTTCTCCATAAAGGTATCAGTTGATCCTGTTAGTGACTTTACATTTGTAGTAGGCACAAAATGATAATAAATATAAACAGTTCCCTATATCATAATTTTAGTAGTTCATCCCTCATCTGATAAATAAATGTGACCCTTGAATTTGTGAATATTTGCATTAAGACGCAAATGTTTTTAGCGTTTGGTATACCGCCCATGAGGACAATGCTTCCAACCATTACATTTTCTCTTCTTAGGCTTCTCTCCACAGTTAATTCTTTTACGAGTCTGCGATTAGTTTCTATCTCCTTCTACCTTGTTTTGCTCATTTTCCGCTACATTCAGTATCCTGTGACCTGTTGGCGGGCCACACTTTATTTTTTCAGATCCCATCTTTCACTTCCAAAGAAAAGAGTACTGCACATCATCCATTTTGCAGTGTGTTTCTATATTTCTGTCACTTGTATGTTTACTTCAAAGAATATTATTCGTAAACATAAATGGTTTGCTATCTCTGCTCTTCAATTTACTTTTGTTAAGCATCTATTTCTCCCTCATTCTGGTCCTGAAGTGCTGTACTTTTAATGCCATCAGTTTTTATTGTTGTGTTCATATGTTTATTACTTTTTCTCATTGCCATTACCATTTGTTGTTGTTCTCACATTCCAGTGTTATTCTGTTGTCAATTTTCGGATAATACCTGCAAAATGTTGTTTATTCTGTCTATATCTGGAAATATTAAGAAATTGTTAACAAATGTGATGCAGCGTATCTTTTCACAATTGAATTTAACTGTTAATATTTCCTGTTCCGTTGCTTGTATTGCTTCTGTAAGATATATATATATATATATATATATATATATATATATATATATATATATATATATATATATAAGTATGGTTTTCCGTACTTTGCGAGTCGGTAGTATGGACTAAAAGAAGACAACCTGCATATTGTAGGAGCTACACGCACTTCTTCAGTACAAGAGAAGTGTTTTAAGCAGAACAACAGATGTGTTCCACAGTAGTAAAAGTGAAGAAGTGCTCATTGCTCTTAAGAAATTGATTTCAGACTCATTTCTCTTGTTTAGTGGATATGTTTGTCTTGTTTCAGTCCATCCTATCGGATCTCGAAATGTGGATTACATGTTTTTAATACCTGTATTCGAAGCAGATATGTAGACAAAGGACGTCCATACTCATTTCTAGACTTTATATTCCTATTTTATTCCATTTGTATTTGTTGTTGAGCTATAATGTATTCAAAAATTGGAACCAACGAACTCAGTCCAGTCCAGTCTTTTATAATAGTAAAATTATACCTTCCATTTCGAACCATTCCTATATCAATGAAGGAATTATTTCTTTATCGGTTCTTCTCTTTCAACTAGCAGTACATACAAACTTGTAACTGATTTAGTTACTCTTATTTTGTTCCCTAATAGGCCTGCCCCAATAATCCGATCTATATTTCCTTTTATTAAAATTGTACGATATTCGTATGTTTCTTGGAGGCATGCTGTACTTTTCACTGTTGAATGCCTTGGCTGATTTTTCTTTTAAAGTTAAGCATAAGATAAAATATACTTTACAGTACTTTACTAACATTACAATCATGAACTATAACATATCCCCCAAGGTATACACTCTTTTTCTCCAGGTAACTTCTCGAAACTTAGAATATAATCGCGCAGTAATGCCCACATGTAAAATTAAAATGTGTTCAGCGTTTCGTAAGTGTATTTCCTCACCTCCTGGCGTGGGTGAACGACAACACATCTGTCAAACAGGAGAGGCAAGGTCTGTATCACCTAATCCCAGGTCGTTCGCGCTTGTTTCTGCCATCCACTTTGACATGGGAAGTGCCTGATGACGGGGCTAGGAATCGGAGGGTGAACGTACTGGTGACGTAGTTTGTGGTTCCTGGTGTCTCAACCTAAAGCCGTTCACCCTAGTGTGCTTTCGGTCAGGAAATATCGTCCTTGGAAAGCGGCAGGATGGTTTTCTCTTCCTTTGAAATTGTGAGATAGCCGCATCAGCACGTTTCCAAGATAGTACACAGTTGTTCACGAGATTTGTTTCTCGTAAATCTTTTTCTTTATTCCTCCTTTACATTCAATTTTGATATCAGCTGACAACTGCCTGCATTGCCTTGATTAAAAATTGTATGACAAAGAAACAAATTGTTTTCATGTTTAACATTCCGTAGGCGCATGCAAATATATGAATTGGGTTACGATTTACAAATTTTATGATCTTAGTCACAACAGAAACGCTGCATACACGAATTGTTCTTGAGCCATGAGCATTACATAAAGATACGTACTCGTAGTGGTATTTAGTTCTCACTAATATGAAAGGATGACTTATTTAACTAACATTCATGAAATCAGCTGTTTATCTCAACTGTAGGCGTTTACTCCGAGCGCGGGCCGCGTTGACAAGAGGTGCGAACAGGCGACGTCAGAGGCCACAGTCGCCTTCGGTAAATGCAACACATTGAGCGAACGAGCACGTGTAAAGTCCGTAGAGAATATCTCGCTATAAAACAGATTTCTTTCTTCTATATATCTTTGTCAGTGGAAAGATAGAAAAAAGAATTGTATAGTGAAGGTTAGCAATCGTTTTGAATAAGCGAAGCAGATTAGCTTTGCAACCATGTAACAGAGTCCAACAGTTCAACAGACTGCTGTACTGTACTGAACAACATACACCCCACGTCATCATTACCAAAGTATGGGAGGACGGCATATTCTAAAAGAAGTCCTACCTACGTCTTATAACTGACGCCTAAAACTATATTCTGATCCCCATCCCAGCAGCCTCCCCTTGTCAATGTAGGTTTTTGTCAACAGCTATCAGCAAAGGATTTTGCCCTGTGGAATCCTCCGAATAATTTATAGACCTTTAGCTTAGACTACACAGCCAATGCAGTTCTCGAATTTTTTCACAGTATGGAAATTCATAGTATTAGTCAGAAGCATTTAATTTCTAAGTTAATGGATGATCATTTCTTTACAGGACCATAGTCCGATTCATAATAGCAGAGCCGTCCAGAACTGGTTCCAAGGTCAGCAGAGAATAAAACTTCTACCTTTCGTGCCTAAATCACCAGACCTCAACCCCACTGAAAATATGTGGTTCAAAAAATGGCTCTGAGCGCTATGGGTCTTAACATCTGAGGTCATCAATCCCCTAGAACTTGGAACTACTTAAACCTAACTAACCTAAGGACATCACAAACATCCATACCCGAGGCAGGATTCGAACCGGTCGCGCAGTTCCAGACTGAAGCGCCTAGAATCGCCCGACCACAACGGCCGGCGGAAATATGTGGGCGGAGGTTACGAGGTCGTTACCACCTGGGCCAAGGAATTCAGAAACTCTGTGGGAAAATATAGAGAATACATGGTGGGAGATAAGCGATCATCACAATCTCTCGATGAATTTAGCCTTATCATTTCCCCGACGCCTTCGAGCAATCATAACAACGAGGGAGGATGGGTGGGGTACTGAAAGAAAAATAAAAGCCAAACCAGTTGCGAGGTCCTAAAGTGTTCCAGAAATATACTAATGCTAAATGGTCCATGTGTATTCTCATTAAATGTGTCACTACGTGATTCTTACACATAACAACTACTAATTAAATTCTTTACTAAGAGAAATAAATAAACAAATGTACGCGCAACGGATAAATGTTTAGTTTTGTAGTATTAACCCCAAATTTGGTACACTCTTAATCACCCGCCTGTGTTTAACGAAAATACGTAAGTAACAGGAATCGTAACTGGGCCTGCATAATAACTCCTCCTTCGTTCTATAAGCTATTTCTTTTCATTCTGTCCTACTTTCATCTCTCAAAACATATTAACGGTAATACCAATAACATACAGGACAAAATTTCCTAACAGCTGACCTTGTAACAGCACATATAAAGATATTTTACTTCCAATGTGTTGCATTTGTAAATGGAAGGCTTTGTTTGATGCCTTGTGCTGATGTTGTCCGAATAAACTATGCTAGTGGATAAAAAACGGTTTAGTTTTGAGACCTAACCCTCTAAGAGGTCTCCCTATTGAATTCCAAGCAAACACATAAAAAATAACTCAGGAAGGGTCTAACATTCTGCGTGGTGTCTGTTGTTCTAAGTCGTGTCTCCCTACCACTTCCGCGCAACGACGCTCTGAGCGTGTTTTTTAGGGAATTGACTAGTTTGAACCTGGAACCTGTTGCTGGTAAGGAGACGCCAGACTACACATGACATGTAGAGTTCAGAAGAGTTCAGTGAGACTAGCGATGATATAACCAAATACTTAATGATTTCAGCGTTAGCTCCACTGCACTCCCTGTAAAAGAATCTTAATACTAACTAAATTTACTGGAAGGGGTTCAAGGGTTTCCTATTTTTAGTTAGCTGGTAAAATAACGTCGAAAAAGCAGCTAAGTTTACCATTGGAAATTTTATTCTACTCACAAAACATTGTTTATAAATTGCACTATTGATAAAAGGAAATGTTTTAATGCAGGATGATAAAAACCAACTGCGTTCAACAAAAATGTGAACGAATATTCCCTGAGTGGGTTTACAAGTTCTACAATGGATCAAAGGATGACCTATGCCATATCACATCTATAATCTAGGTTTAAATTAAGTTTTGCAAAAGAGAAAACTATCAAAATGGTCTACAGTGACCCTCAATTACCTTTAATTACTTATCTAACTTGTCGTAAATTACAGTGGCTGATGTGGCTTCTCAATAATTATGTAACAGAAAAATCATCGCGTTTCAGATTTTTACTTCAAGTGGCAAATGTGAACACCATGAGATTTAATTGACGATCGACACTAGTATTACGTAAAAAGGGGATGTAACAGATGAGACTTCTGAAGTTCTGAGTGAAGCCTTATGTGCTCAAAAATGCGGCATCGCGTGCGTACATTACCTTGTTGGTGTTCGTCAGGGGGCGGCGGCCGGCGCAGCTCCATTCAGTTCGCCGTCTCCGAAGCAACTCTGTCCTAACTTCTCCTTACTACAATTTACCGAAGTTGGTTTAAAAAAAAATACCTGGCTGTGATTTCATCTGACCAGTCAGGGTCTCAATGTTGACCTTAAGCTCCGCCTACAAAAATTCTGTCTATCCAATGAGAAACGTTATACTTTTCGTGGTGGGGCAATGTTTTTAACGTTTGCAACGTAACAGAGACGCGAAAAAGTCTCACGCTATAACTTGCGGCAGGTGTAGCCCTTTTTGTGTTATCGTAAGATCTATACTGTTCTTCTGGAGGGCTCTAGCTTTTAACACGGGCTGGGGGATGGTCCTAGCGGTTAGCTGGCCACGTGGGTGTCTGTCCCTTATCGTCGGGCCTTCTAGCTTAACACGGTTCTGCTCTCGGCTTCTGTTCTCGTTTCTCCCCTCGGAACTGCGTCTGTCTCACGGTGGGAAGGTATGACATGCATTTAGGCACTCTTGTGTTAGTCTGTGGTATTCCATTTGCTCACTCGTTACTCGTATTACTTTGGTTAATTTTATGTCACGATTTATTCCGAGCTATGTGACACACTACTGGAGTTGCTTATCATGTCAGGGTTTTCATGGAAGGTGTTGGATTTGCCTGACACCTTACAAGGGTTAGAACAGCTACTTTCATGCAGAGACGTGCATTTGGAAGTTGTTCATCGTTTAGGGGCCAAACAAGAGGATAACATCACGGAAACAGTGGTCAGGCTACTTAGTATATAATAGAGCATACACATTTCAAGGAGGAAACGTGTGAAGACACAGACTTCCTCGTTATCCATATGTGCGGCAAATCTTTCGTGTTAACGAAAGTAATATCCCGCTTTACTTCTTCTTAAATCTCAAATGAAATGAATGCCATGTGGAATAGAAAATTTGTTGACTGCGTCGATCCTTGCTTCCATCCCTACTAACATATTTATTAAGACTCGTGGTACTGATGACATTCTATATGTATGCTGCAAAGGATTGCACGTGGACACATTCGACATCGAGGTGCAAAGCGTTTGATATCTTACATTATATTCAATTAAAATAAGCTTTCCATGTATTTTTACTTCGTTTGTATTTTGAGATGATTATGAACGTTACGGAAAATTATCTCACATGCTTTATGGTGAATGAGAAACACTGAATCATCCGTTTTGCTTTCCCTGCGTTGTAATGATATAATGTCGGCGTCAACAGCCTTCTTCCACGCCGGAAGCTGAAACTTAATTCATCCTGGATTAATGATAATTGAATGCCTCAAATGTATACATAGCCCACAAGGCGACGTCAGAAACTATACGGGGAAAACGCCGCATAAAAAGCAAACGTGCTCGCGCGTCTCCCCTCTGAAGAACCGTGTCGGACTGTCACGACAAGCATTTCGCTAAAGAGCTGAGCTGAGAATTGGCAGCGTCGTAGCAAGTATTTGTTAACACTGTGAGAGTGCATTTACTTCCGGGTGTAGCCCGGCATTACGTCACTAAATTCACTTGGAATTCGTTTTTCACATCGAAGACTCATACGATATAATCCACTGTAAGATGAGACACTTAGTATATTTAATTTCTGGACTCCAAGAACGGCATTCTTCACATAAGTAACACCTGTTTATGTGTTTAATGTTGCGTTTTGAGGCTCAGGCAATATCGCAATGACTATAGTCCGCCTGTTGCCGCCAGTGTCTCGTTAGCTCAGCCATTCCCTTATGCGTTGCGATGCTGGTGCGATATGAAATGGCAGTTCCAATCTCGCTGATGGCCGCTGAACACAACGTTTTATTTTCCATTTTAACTAATTGAATTGCAAACTGCTGAATCTGAAGAATGCGTTACAGATAAATCTTCTTACAATTTCGACTTAGTAAATTATGTTAATATCATGAATGTCTGTTTTGCAAATGCCAAGGTGCTTCACTGTAAAATAGTTTCCGAAAAGATTCAAACCTACTGTCAACGATTCGAATTTGAGCTTTGTTCGTCATATGGGTGTAACATGTCAGAAGGTTGTTTATGATGTGGACATGTAGATAAATATAGGTCCTCTCTTCTAAATTTTGCAATAGCATTTAACTGTAGACATTTGCTGACACCGGCGTTAGCAATTCCTTTCCATTCTATGAAACCTCAAAATCGATAACTTTTTCTGGTTTCTATCTGATGACCTTAACTATCACTTCCGATCAACGTTAAATACACTCCTGGAAATGGAAAAAAGAACACATTGACACCGGTATGTCAGACCCACCATACTTGCTCCGGACACTGCGAGAGGGCTGTACAAGCAATGATCACACGCACAGCACAGCGGACACACCAGGAACCGCGGTGTTGGCCGTCGAATGGCGCTAGCTGCGCAGCATTTGTGCACCGCCGCCGTCAGTGTCAGCCAGTTTGCCGTGGCATACGGAGCTCCATCGCAGTCTTTAACACTGGTAGCATGCCGCGACAGCGTGGACGTGAACCGTATGTGCAGTTGACGGACTTTGAGCGAGGGCGTATAGTGGGCATGCGGGAGGCCGGGTGGACGTACCGCCGAATTGCTCAACACGTGGGGCGTGAGGTCTCCACAGTACATCGAAGTTGTCGCCAGTGGTCGGCGGAAGGTGCACGTGCCCGTCGACCTGGGACCGGACCGCAGCGACGCACGGATGCACGCCAAGACCGTAGGATCCTACGCAGTGCCGTAGGGGACCGCACCGCCACTTCCCAGCAAATTAGGGACACTGTTGCTCCTGGGGTATCGGCGAGGACCATTCGCAACCGTCTCCATGAAGCTGGGCTACGGTCCCGCACACCGTTAGGCCGTCTTCCGCTCACGCCCCAACATCGTGCAGCCCGCCTCCAGTGGCGTCGCGACAGGCGTGAATGGAGGGACGAATGGAGTCGTGTCGTCTTCAGCGATGAGAGTCGCTTCTGCCTTGGTGCCAATGATGGTCGTATGCGTGTTTGGCGCCGTGCAGGTGAGCGCCACAATCAGGACTGGATACGACCGAGGCACACAGGGCCATCACCCAGCATCATGATGTGGGGAGCGATCTCCTACACTGGCCGTACACCACTGGTGATCGTCGAGGGGACACTGAATAGTGCACGGTACATCCAAACCGTCATCGAACCCATCGTTCTACCATTCCTAGACCGGCAAGGGAACTTGCTGTTCCAACAGGACAATGCACGTCCGCATGTATCCCGTGCCACCCAACGTGCTCTAGAAGGTGTACGTCAACTACCCTGGCCAGCAAGATCTCCGGATCTGTCCCCCATTGAGCATGTTTGGGACTGGATGAAGCGTCGTCTCACGCGGTCTGCATGTCCAGCACGAACGCTGGTCCAACTGAGGCGCCAGGTGGAAATGGCATGGCAAGCCGTTCCACAGGAGTACATCCAGCATCTCTACGATCGTCTCCATGGGAGAATAGCAGCCTGCATTGCTGCGAAAGGTGGATATACACTGTACTAGTGCCGACATTGTGCATGCTCTGTTGCCTGTGTCTATGTGCCTGTGGTTCTGTCAGTGTGATCATGTGATGTTTCTGACCCCAGGAATGTGTCAATAAAGTTTCCCCTTCCTGGGACAATGAATTCACGGTGTTCTTATTTCAATTTCCAGGAGTGTACTTTCTGAATCCATACATGGAACTCCAAGTGTGCAGTGTTCCTGCACTGCTATAAAGCATGCATTGCAAGGTATTCACACGGTTTATCGCACAGACTTGCCATAAGGAATGAAACAAAAACTGTAATACGCTTTACTCCACAGACGCTCACTCTGGCTTGACGAAAACATTCGAATATTGGCCACAAGTTGCACAAATAATAGACTTTGAAAGGAAAAGAAAGAGGTATGAAGCATTTATAAATTCATCGAATGTAGTGAGGTGGTTTAATTTCATCTAAGTCTGTCAAGTTAATTTCGGGCCATACGCAGCTCTTGCCGATTAATGTAATACACTCATGGACTGTGTGGCTGGTCCCGGCGAAGGTTCGAGTCCTGATCAGGCATGGGTGTGTCTGTTTGTCCTTAGGACAATTTAGATTACGTAGTGTGTAAGCTTATGGACTGATGACCTTAGCAGCTAGGTCCCATAAGATTTCACACACATTTGAACATTTCTACTAATCAGAGCGTCGGTGTATGTTGCTATCGAGCGTGAATGGCAATCGTAGAAATCTTCTATGGAGCAACATGTTATAATAATAAAGCGTTTTAAATTATGAAAAGGGATGAGCGGTAGCAGGCGCTTTCGATAAAGAACGGGGGAGTGCTGCGCCGCTGCTGTCGCCACGGCCGCTGCCAGTAGCCAGCAAATGGATCCCGGAGCTTTGCCGCATGCGACGTCCAGAGGAGGACACTCTGCAAGAAATCTGCCGCAAAATGGTTACTGGATAAAAGTTTGTTACCGGTGTGATAGAAAGTGAAATAGATTGAATCTGCATTTCCTTTACATTCATGTCTTCAGCATTCAGTTGGAAGAGTGTATAAAAATTTTATGCGCCAGCTAGTTTCGACCCAGAGACGTTGTAAATAGGGACAACGCACGGTACCGCTATACCACGGGCGTAAACAGTGTATAGTTTCTCCTATATATGGGACAAGGCTTCCTCCAGGAAGTGCCGCAGTCTACAGTGTTGCCAGATTGTGCAGATTGCCGGACTTAGAGAATTAGCGAGTTGGTCAGTTTATTTGCCCCATGTCGCGATCGGCGCGGACTTAGCCTCTGCAGCGGCCGGCCGCCGGTCGAGTTTTATGTCAAAGAGTGGACATACCTCCCCTCCAAGAAAAATTTCAAAGCCGCACCCTTAGTCGGTAAAATCATGGCGACGGCCTTCTGGGACTCTGAAGGTGTTAATCTGTTTGATGTGCTCTCTCATAGTGCACCGATCAACTCTGAAGTGTACTGTGATTTTTTTTTGGTCATCAGTCTTCTGACTGGTTTGATGTGGCCCACCACAAATTCCTCTCTTGTGCCAACCTCTTTATCTCAGAGTAGTACTTGCAACCTACATCCTCAATTGTTTGCTGGATGTATTACAATCTCTGTCTTCCTCTACAGTTTTTACCCCCTACAGCTCCCTCTAGTACAATAGAAGTCATTCGCTCATGTGTTAACAGATGTCCCATCATCCTGTCCCTTCTCATTATCAGTGTTTTCCACATATTCCATTCCTCTTTTGCCACTGTCCATGTTTCACTACCATGCAATGCTCTATTCCAGACGTACATTCTCAGATATTTCTTCCTCAAATTAAGGCCAATATTTGATATTAGTAGACTTCTCTTGGCCAGGATTGCCCCTTTTGCCATTGCTAGTCTGCTTTTGATGTCATCCTTGCTCCGTCTTTCATTGGTTATTTTACTGCCTAGGTAGCAGAATGCCTTAACTTCATCTACTTCATGGCCCTCTTCCTGATGTTAAGTTTCTTGCTGTTCTCATCTATACTACTTCTCATTCCTTTCGTCTTTCTTCGATTTACTCTCAAACCATACTCAGTATTTATTAGACTGTTCATTCCATTCAGCAAATCATGCAATTCTTTTTCACTTTCACTCAGGACAGCAAAGTCATCATTGAATCGTATCATTGATATCCTTTCTTTTATTTCCATCATTGCTTCCTCGACGTACAGATTGAACAGTAGGGGCGAAAGGCTACATCCTTGCCTTACACCCTTTTTAATACGAGCGTTTTGTTCTTGGTCGTCCACTCTTATTAATTCCTCTCGGTTGTTGTACATACTGTATATGACCCATCGCTCCCTACAGCTTACACCTACTTTTGTCAGAATTTCGAATATCTTGCACTATTTTACATTGTCGAGCGCTTTCTCCAGGTCACAAATCCTATGAACGTGTCTTGATTTTTCTTTAGTTTTGCTTCTATTAGTAATCGCAACGTCAGAACTGCATGTAACGTGCCTTTACCTTTCCTTAAGCCAGCTAGCGCATCCTCAATTTTCTTTTCCATTCCTCTGTATATTATTCTTGTAAGTAACTTGGATGCATGATCTGTTAAGCTGATTGTGCGTTAATTCTCGCACTTGTCAGCTCTTACCATCTTCGTAATTGTGTGGATGATGCTTTTCCGAAAGTCAGATGGTATGTCACCAGACTCATACATTCTACACAACAACGTGAATAGACATTTTGTTGCCACTTCCCCCACTGATTTTAGAAATTATGATAGCATGTTATGTATCCCTTCTGCCTTATTTGATCTTAAGTCCTTCAAAGCTCTTTTAAATTCTGATTCTAATACTGGATCACCTATCTCTTCTAAATCGACTCCTGTTTGTAATTCTATCATGCCGGACAAATCTTCGCCGCCGTCCTATTCTTTCCACCAATCCGCTCCCTCGTCTGCATTTAACAGTGCAATTCCCGTTGCACTCTTAACGTTATCGCCCTTGCTGTGCCACCCACAGGAAATTGAAGAAACAACTTCAGTGTGTTCGTCACCACAAAAATCCAAACGACCTTATCTCCATGACAACACAAAGCTTCACACAAGTCTGCACTAACCATAGGAGCTCACAAAATGGGTTTGAGCTGCTCTTTCTCATCCACCCTACAGCCCAGATCTCGAATCTTAATTTTGGCCCAATGACTGAAACATCGTGCTGGAAGCAGTACATTGGAGATGGGGAGGCTATTGAAAAGACGTTGGCTCCAATGTCGACCAGTATACTGGTACCATGCGGGCGTACAGTCGTAAGGCCATCGAACTGAACGGAGATTATCTTGAAAATTAGGGTTTTGTAACCAAAAAGGTGGGTAATAGTATGGTGGTTGGAATTCTGTATAAAAGCAACCTAATTTCAGAAAAAAATGTATTGCATAACTTATCGAACGTTCCTTGTATAGTACCGGTGTAATACCGTCATACTTCAAGATGAATGTAATAATTCCCATTCCAATTAATGCAGGTGATTACAGGTGTGGTACTACAGAACTATCAGTTTATGGTTTCAAAATAATGATACATATTATTTACAAAATAATGAAAACTGGTTGAAGCAAACCTGGACAAAGATCATTTTGGGTTGGACGGCAATGTAGGCACACATGAGGCAATACTGACCCTACAACTCCTAGCAGATCGGTTAATGCGAAGGAAATTTATGTTTATCGCATTTATAGTTTTGCAGAAAGCTTCTGACTGAATTACACTCTTTAAAGTGTAGGGGGTAATAAGGATAAAATACAGAGCCTGTTTTGTTACAGTAACTAGCAAGACATCCTCTCACAACCATCCCTCGTTTCAGAAGGAAATTGTCATTACTGTTTGGTTTTCCCTCGTATGTGGAGAAGATGAACTTACTGGCAAAGTAGGATATGCTGGAATATATGAGACCAGAAAGAGGGAAGACAGAGTGAGCTAATTATTCGGTGAGAATACGAACTGACTATTCCAGAGAGCGCCCGTGGATACGCATAACTTTCTGATATCGCACACGTCCTGCTGTAGGGGAAATGAGCAGGCTGCCTGGAGATTGGGCCGGGCCGCGGCCCTGCAGAAGTCTGCTAGACGTGTTGCAGACGGCGCGGGGCGGCTGGGCCGTTAGCCGGCTGACTGATGAGGCGGCCATCGATTTCTCCGGCTCAGCTCAGCTCAGCTCGGTTCGGCGCTGGAGCTGTGCCGCTCCGCGCCCCTCACGCATCACCGGAATTGCGGGCCTCGCCAGGCGCCGGGTCGCGACCTGCTTTCCCTCACGGTTAATGACGCTCTTGATCCACACCCCTGATTCCTTATTCCTGCCGCTGCAGCGACTACACCACACAATGAACTGACGCTCCTGTCTACTGCCGTGAAAGCGAGCAGCCCTCACCACACAAAGGAACTCTGTCCCATAATTATACGACAAATACGGCGTTATCAGTTGTGAGGGATTATAATGTGTGACAGAATCACACTGAAGTACAGAGCGAACTGATGTTCAAAATCTGTGGAACTGGAAACTATCTTTCAGCAGAATTTATATTCTTTATTTTATTGGTTTCTAACTAGTAAACAAAACATAAAAGAACTTGTAACCAAGAGAGGCAGTGTATAAATAAATAAAAATGTAAAAACTTGCTATAAAACATGTTGTTGTTGTGGTCTTCAGTCCTGAGACTGGTTTGATGCAGCTCTCCATGCTACTCTATCCTGTGCAAGCTTCTTCATCTTCCAGTACTTACTGCAACCTACATCCTCCTGAATCTGCTTAGTGTATTCATCTCTTGGTCTCCCTCTACCATTTTTACCCTCCACGCTGCCCTGCAATGCTAAATTTGTGATCCCTTGATGCCTCAGAACATGCCCTACCAACGGGTCCCTTCTTCTGGTCAAGTTGTGCCACAAAATCCTCTTCTCCCCTATTCTCTTCAATACCTCCTCATCAGTTACGTGATCTACCCATCTAATCTTCAGCATTCTTCTGTAGCACCACATTTCGAAAGCTTCTATTCTCTTCTTGGCCAAACTATTTATTGTCCATGTTTCACTTCCATACATGGCTACAGTCCATACAAATACTTTCAGAAACGACTTCCTGACACTTAAGTATATACTCGATGTTAACAAATTCCTCTTCTTCAGAAACGCTTTCCTTGCCATTGCCAGTCTACATTTACAAAACATAGTTGACCCATAATGTAGTGCCACTCTCAGTATACTCATGCCGAACGAATGTAAGTCTAACTTGATGGCATCCCTACATTAACCCCTGGATCCATTTCAACCTTTGTTGGCACTGAAACATCAAGTCTGATGACAATCAGCAATGTGGGGTTTATACCCTCCTAGCAGAAATAGGAGCAGTGAAATGAGAAAAACGTGGTTTTTCCAGACCCTGGCGTATAGACTGCCCTGTATGAGAAGCAAGTTGTGTGGGAACAGTACTGGCCTGCTAAATCAATTTCCAGGGTATCCTACATATCAGGGGTATAAAATGGTTTTCCTGACCCCCAAAACCTAGGCTGCCCCACCTGTCAGGTCTGTTGTGTTGGAGCGGTATTGGCCTACTTTATTGACCTGCTTTTCGTGGCTTTCTGTGCATCCGAGGGAAGTAGATTATTTTCAAGCACCTGATGTGTAGCTTGCTCTGCATGACAGGCATGTTGTGGGAGTAATATCGGATTGCTGTATTGATCTGTCCTACAGAGGCTGCACATGCAAATGAGCATGGCTGGGGGTAGGTCTAGAAGGGTGGAGAAGGGGATGGTTGGAGTAAGTGGGACGAGGAAAAGGACAGAGACAGGGGAGGAGGGGGAGACGCATGAGGCAACTGGAAGGTGTAAAGGGGTGGTTGACAGGTAGAAGAGGAAATAAAAAGTCGAAGAAGATATGGTCAGGTACAGGGGTTGGAGTTGGAGGAAATGGGCAAAGAGAGGGGGAGGAGGAGAAGGATGGGGAGAGGGAGAGAGAGAGGGAGGGAGAGAGAAGGGGGAGAGAGAGAGAGAGAGAGAGAGAGAGAGAGAGAGAGGGAGAGAGAGAGAAAGAGGAGGATATAGACAGCAGTGGTAGGATGAGGTGGACAGAGAGAGGGAGGAAGAGGTGAACATAAAGGTAGGGGAAAGTGTGCACAGAATATGTATCAGACACATGCAGGCAAAGATATGGCAAAGTGGCCAGTTACAATATATCTGGAAACTATGCCCATTGAGGTATGGGCCAACCTCAGGCCTATCTGTCTGTTACATAAGAGCAGGGGCTATAAGTAGCACTGCTTGTGATTAGCACACATCGTGACAAAGTTTTTAACCCTCCATCGCAATGAATCACTCTCTTCCAAATACACCTGGCTCCATTCACATGGCATCACATACATTGGTCACATGCTCCTGTAACGTCTTCACATCTTCTATGGATTGGGCGTACACCAATTCCATCAAAAGCCCCAGACCTGGTGAAGGGGAAGCCACACTACTGGATTTCCTCGCCAGTCTGTGGCCTATTAAACGTTGCAGTGAAGTTTTGTCGCATGATCTGTAGAAAATGGAGTGTTGCCCCATCGTGCATGAACCATAGTCGTTGCCTAGCTGGAAGGGTAAAGACATCAAACAGCTCTGGCAATCCACTGCCCAGGAATCAGTGTCACACATTCCCACAGGAAATAGGACCGACCTATATAGCTGAGCACACTAATATGCCAATTCCAGGACTTGGGATGTGCACTAGTCCCTGATAGATTTCGCTCAGTGGATTAATGGCACGGTTAAGTGTGGCAGCCACACCGAATATGGCTATTTCCACACATCAGACTAGGTGTATACTGTGCTGATTTCAACATCCTACCTCAAATACAAGATCCGTAAACATTTAATAAAAACTGTAATATTGTGCTCAGTGTGAACAAATGTAAACGCTGCTGTGTTTAAAAATTGAGGCATAGTGCAAATAACACCAATGCAGTGTAAAAGAATGTACTTTCAAAAGTACTGAAAACTGCCAAGTGGATATTTACAAGGATTCTCTTTCGACCTCAGCCTCCACTGTTGGCGAAGGAAAAAGGCAATGGTTTGGAGAATGTGAGAACTAGAAGCAGAAACACCAATGATCACATAAGACACTTCGTAAATAAATGTGAAATGTTACTCGTATAAAATTCTCTGTCATAACTCCAATAAGCTTAAGACAGAGAAACCTATAACAATTGATGTAGAAAACGATTACACATTTCAGCATGTTCTTTACTCTAGACACGCTCAGATTCCATTCCAGATGGAGAGGTAGATCTAGGCAGAACACGTCAACCATGCTTCAGTCCATATAACAGTGCCGACCCCATAGAGAAATGAGACAAGGCAAGGATGATGAAGAAGAAGAAGATATTCCTACAGAATGTAGTATTTGTTAAATCTAGTCGAAAAAATCCTAACCACATGTCTCGAAACCAATACACATTCTTACCCGTCTGTTATGTAGAAGCAGACACTATGGGCTGTGCTACATATTATTAACACACATCTTGACACATCCTTTAGCCCTTCATCCCACTGAATCATGCACTCTTTAGAATACACCTGCTTCCATATGGAATGGGTCACGTACACTGGTTACATGCCTGTCGTAATGCCTACATATGTAACGATGGGTTGGGCATACAAGATCAACCTTATATGGGTTTCCACTATTTCTTGAATCTGTTGTTATGGTTTGCCACTCGCTACCTGTTTGCGAAGGTAGTAAACTCTAGGAAGGAAGTAATTGGGCTCCTGTGTCTTTCCCATATACTTGTGCTATCAGTTAAGTCTCTGTGTGTGACCGTAGCTTAGGTAGTAGGGTCATAGAGGTTTAGCTTGACCTTGAGTTGAAGTATATGGCAGGTAGACGGAGATATGTTTGCAAGTGTCTGTCGCAGGCATCTTTAGCATTTACCCCTTCCCATAAGGGGTTAGTGGGAGCAGTAAGCATTCGGACTATGCTACATACACAATTTGCTGGGAGAACTGGCTAAGACTGGCATGTCTCTGGAGATGCATGGAGGTACATTATATACATCCACATGTCACATTTAAACAAGTTTTCAGTTAGTGTACACTATGTGATCAAAAGTATCCGGACACCTGGCTGAAAATGACTTATAAGCTCGTAGCACCCTCCATCGGTAATGCTGGAATTCAGTATGGTGTTGGCCCACCTTTAGCCTTGATGACAGCTTCCACTCTCGCAGACCTATTTTCAGTCAGGTGCTGGAAGGTTTCTTGAGGAATGGCAGCCCATTCTTCACCGCGTGCTGCACTGAGGAGAGGTATCGATGTCAGTCGGTGAGGACTGGCACAAAGTCGGCGTTCCAAAACATCCCAAAAGTGTTCTGCAGTATTCAGGTCAGGACTCTGTGCAGGCCAGTCCATTACAGGGATGTTGTTGTCGTGTAACCACGCCGCCACAGGGCGTGCATTATGAACAGCTTCTTTATCGTGTTGAAAGATACAATCGCCATTCCCGAGTTGTTCTTCAGCAGTGGGAAGCATGAAACTGCTTAAAACATCAATGTAGGCCTGTGCTGTGTTAGTGCCACGCAAAACAACAAGGGGTGCAAGTCCCCTCCACGAAAAACACGACCACACCATAACACCACCGGCCATTAGTGCTGTTGGTCAGCCCAGGCAGAAGATGGAAGGAGTTAAGGTGCCCAGGACATCGTCTCAAAGACCAAAAACACCATATATGATAGCTGCTGTCTGTCAACGGGAAGCCACACAAATGGCGAGAGTTTGTGGACGTGTTGCGCCAGCCTGTCACCTGGTAGACGCGCCTTCACGCAAAACTAACTTCATCGAGTGGTGAGATGATGTAGTCTCTCGTGTTGGAAACGTTTGTTAATTCTCCACAGAAGTCTGCTACGCAATGTGCACGTGAAGTGGGGGTTAGCAGTACAAGTATACAAAGAATTAACATTCCACGATTACTGTACGTGATTAATGTGTACGATCCTGATCGCCGAATGCAATTTTGTGAATGGTATCAGCAAATGGTAACTGATGACGAAAAATTTTTGACGAAGGTAGTGTGGAGTGACGAGGCACGGTTTAAACTTAATGTAACCGTGAATGCGGATAACAGTGTACAGGGCACCGGGAAATGCGCATGTTTATATGGATAAAGCGGTCAATCTACCAGGGGTTCATGTGTGGCGTGGACTATCATCTAGGGGCTTAGTGGGACCCTTTTTCTTTGATGCTACTGTCACTGGAGAAGTGTACCTGGAAATGTTAGACACATCAATTTTTCCAAGTATACGTGCGCTTTAAGGAGCTGATGAAGAGGTCTTCTACTAACAGCACGGGGGGCCACCACACTACCACCTAGCTGCACGAACTTTCCTGGGTGACAGTTTACCCTGGCGTTGGATTGGACGAAGAGGGCCCATTGGGTTCCCTTCACGGTCGCCAGATCTAACACCTATGGATTTTTCTTGTGGGGTACTGTGAAAGATAACGTCTATCGATGTAAGCCAACCACACTGGAGGAACTTCGGCAGGAGATTACAGCGACATATGCAGCTATCTCCACTGTAACCGACGTAGTTGCGGCGACCGCTCGTCGTTCTGTTATGTGTATAGCCGCCAACGGTGAACATTGTGAACATTTAAAGTAACCATGCGCTAAGCTGAAGCTTGTACAACATGTGTGATCAATTATTAAATGTAAAATAAACTCATTACTTTTTATTCCTTAAAGTGTGTACACATTTTTCTGGCGGACTCTGTATATTAATGTGAACATTGTGTCATTTATTCTTCAAGTGAAGAGCCTTTTAAATGTGTCTGTATCAAGTGATACTTCTTTATTGAGACACAGCTGCACTGAGAACATACATTTGGAAATGGATTATACAAAGTTAACTAGGTCTTCATATTTACATTTTAGTAAAATGAACTAATACTTTATATGTTCAAGTTGCGCACAGTCTGCTCCCAGAGAAAAGCAACGAACTCACAGTTCTACTGGCGAATGTGTTTCTGTACGGTCACAGCAGTTTCTGTGTTTTAAATCTGTAATCAAGTTGTATTAATTGCGACCTCACTTTCATTTCATTACCTTTTGTCGCCCGGTGTGAGGCTTCGATTTGATCACCTCATCCATTTATTAATAATGCGAGGACGCTCAAACAGTCACACACTACTCGGAAAGAAATTAGTTATGCTTGTGTGTGAGAGAATGTGTGTGTGTTTGTGCACTTTAGCTCGTCAAAGGATAACTCCGAGAGCTAGCAAGTTTTCCTTCTTTTGTGTGTGCCTACCGATGAACAAACGCTTCTGTTTATCGGAGAGTATTTACAAAAATTTTACAGCTACAAGGAAAATGCTGTTTCATGTACGATCTGAGGGGCACCTATGGTGTGTGTCACCGGTTACATGCAAACATTGGGCAGATGAGCAACCGCGTCTAAGCTGGTATTGTGATGAACAGTGTTTGGAGGGCTGTATCATCGATTTGTTCCCGCCACGTGACTCATGGAATGTAAGTAGCTGAAGGTTTGTTATAATGTTTAGATATGGTAAAATGAATTTTGTATTTTGTTGTTACAACTTCAATACGGGAAGAAATGTTTGTGTTTAATTCCGTTTTATGATAACGAGCGGGGCTGTGGAAGTAGCGGAAGGAAAGGTCTTCCTGTCGTCACATAGAGTTACTGGCCATCAGCAACGTGACAACGACGGTCGAGTTCCGAAGATGACGTCCCGAAGCGACTCGCCCAACCTTGCCGTAATGATGAAAAAAAAAAAATAATAATAAAGAGATCTTGTATCGAACTGATACTGTAAACTGTAAGTTTATGTTCAGCTTTAGTCACGAATGGGTGCAAACTTACTCATCCACGTTGTTAATGTTTGATACGTAGCCATTTATAACTGTATGATTTCTCTGTAATAAAGTGGACAGAAGTGAGGTTATTAATTTTGAAGTGTTCAGTCGAAAAGTTTATATGAAGATAGTTTTTAGGAATTGAGTCTGAGTGGAATACATTGCGGATTAAGTGAAGCTGATTTTTTAAAGGTGAAGTGAGCGTAATGAATCGGGACATCAAATTATACGGGATAATGCTACCTTTGGAATACTGAATGCACGGGCGTGATATTTTATGCACTGCACCTCATGGCGATTAGGATCCTGAGATTTTCCTTATCTGGCATACAAAAGATAAATCTAAATTCATAACATTGGAGAAACGTAGGTTTACCAAATTACGGGCGAAATAAGTTTCCAAGTGATAGTTATAAATCAACAGACAAATATCATCTTTGTACTTGAAGCGCAGCTGCGGCGGACCACTATACTAAAGTCGCTCGATATTGTAAGTTACGTTAAATGCAATTTTAAAGTGGAAAGTCATACTAATTATGGGAAAAGTGTTACTTCGAACTATTCCAAAAGCCGATTACTCTTTTCGCATTCGGGAGGACGACGGTTCAATCCCGTCTCCGGCCATCCTCATTTAGGTTTTCCGTGATTTTCCTAAATCGCTTCAGGCAAATGCCGGGATGGTTCCTTTGAAAGGGCACGGCCGATTTCCTTCCCCATCCTTCCCTCACCCGAGCTTGCGCTCCGTCTCTAATGACCTCGTTGTCGACAGGACGTTAAACACTAATCTCCTCCTCCTCCTCCTCCGATTACTCTTTAAAAGTGAAACTTCGTGAGTCTGTGTTTTTTTTAAGTGAAAAATCGTAAACTGTTCCAACATTAACTATTATTAGGACCAAAGATCAATTGCTGTGGAAACTTGATAGAAAGTTAATATCTTTGGGTTGCTATGTCAACAAAATAATAAACAAGACCGTGGTAAGGAAATTTTTATAATCGTGAATGCACTACTGGGCATTAAAATTGCTACACAAAGAAGAAATGCAGATGATAAACGGGTATTCATTAGACAAATATATTATACTAGAACTGACATGTGATTACATTTTCCCGCAGTTTGGGTGGATAGATCCTGAGAAATCAGTACCCACAACAACCACCTCTGGCCGTAATGACGGCCTTGGTACGCCTGGGCATTGAGTCAAACAGAGCTTGGATGGCGTGTACAGGTACAGCTGCCCAAGCAGCTTCAACACGATGCCACAGTTCATCAAGAATAGTGAGTGGCGTATTGTGACGAGGCAGTTGCTCGGGCACCATTGACCAGACGTTTTCAATTAGTGTGAGATCTGGAGAATGTGCTAGCCAGGGCAGCAGTCGCACATTTTCTGTATCCAGAAAGGCCCACACAGGACCTGCAACTTGCGGTCGTGCACTGTCCTGCTGAAATGTAAGATTTCGCAGGGGTCGAATGAAGGGTAGAGCCACGGGTCGTAACACATCTGAAATGTAACGTCCACTGTTCAAAGTGTCGTCAATGCGAACAAGAGGTGTCCGAGACGTGTAACCAATGGCACCCCATACCATCACGCCGGGTGATACGCCAGAATGGCGACGTCGCTTGCAATGTGCGTTCACCGCGATGTCGCCAAACACGGATGCGACCATCATGATGCTGTAAACAGAACCTGGGTTCATCGAAAAAAATGACCTTTTGCCATTCGTGAACCCAGTTTCGTCGTTGAGTACACCATCGCAGGCGCTCCTGTCTGTGATGCAGCGTCAAGGGTAACCGCAGCCATAGTCTCCGAGCTGATAGTCCATGCTGCTGAAAACGTCGTCGAACTGTTCGTGCAGATGGTTGTTGTCTTGCCAACGTCCCCATCTGTTGACTCAGGGATCGAGACGTGGCTGTACGATCCGTTACAGCCATGCGGATAAGATGCCTGTCATCTCGACTGCTAGTGATATGAGGCCATTGGGATCCAGCACGGAGTTCCGTATTACCCTCGTGAACCCTCCGATTCCATATTATGCTAACAGTCATTGGATCTCGACCAACGCGAGCAGCAATGTCGCGATACGATAAACCGCAATCGCGATAGGCTCCAATCCGACCTTTATCAAAGTTGGAAACGTGTTGGTACGCATTTCTCCTCCTTACATGAGGCATCACAACAACGTTTCACCAGGCAACGCCGGTCAACTGCTGTTAGTGTATAAGAAATCGGTTGGAAACTTTCCTCATGTCAGCACGTTGTAGGTGTCGCCACCGGCGCCAACCTTGTGTGAGTGCTCTGAAAATCTAATCTGCATATCACAGCACCTTCTTCCTGTAGGTTAAATTTTGCGTCTGTAGCCCGTCATCTCCGTGGTGTAGCAATTTTAATGGCCAGTAGTGTACTACTAAAGCTACTATTACAAATGAGCTCACGCCCTCGACGAACAACCGTTAAAACTGAACCCGCATAGTAATTATATCTTCGGCAATGTATAGTGTACGGGCAACTACAGTATGTGCTTTGCCTTATTGCAGCAGCATATCGTAACTGACAGCTAGCACCTTTTCGGCACCAAGCAAGAAAAGTTTCCGTGCCACTGTAGTATGAAACTTTCTGGCAGTTTAAAACTGTGTGCCAGACCGAGACTCGAACTCGGGGCCTTTGCCTTTCGGGGCAAGTGCTCTACCATCTGAGCTACCCAAGCACGACTCACGCCCCATCCTCACAGCGTTACTTCTGCCAGTACCGCGTCTCCTACCTTCCAAACTTTACAGAAGCTCCCCCGCGAACCTTGCACAACTAGCACTCTTGAAAGTAAGGATTCTGCGGAGACATGGCTTAGCCACAGCTTGGGGGATGTTTCCAGGATGAGATTTTCACTCTGCAGCGAAGTGTGCGCTGATATGAAACTTCTTGGCAGATTAAAACTGTGTGCGGGACCGAGACTCGAACTCGGGACCTTTGCCTTTCGGGGCAAGTGGTGTACCATATTTTTTTTGTTAATATGAACTTTTTTTCTTTAGTTTTACTTGTAGAATAACATATTAAAATATTTGCATATCTTCGTGAATCACCCTGTATGTAATCTGGCTGCTGTCTAAAGTAATGGCTTGGGATAATTCTTGTTTTGTCAGTTTTGTGTATGGCAAGAGCCGCTTGGCTTCATCTAATCTGATGCACCATCATGTGCTTTAACAAGTGATTACGCTTCCTCACAAATATTTTTCTATTAATATTTTGTTACGTTTGTAAAAATAGTTTTGTAACTGCTTGTCTAAATTTTAGGGCCTCTTTAGGATGAGAAGACCCTATTTTTACATAGTTTTTTTGTCGGTCTTTCTATATTTTCTTAATAAGACATTTTTACAAACATCGAAACCTAGCTCAAGGGCTAATAAACCTTTATTTGCAACTGATTGGCTGATTTTTCAACCTCTTAAAAATGCTTGGAGGCGCCGGGTATCGATCCCGGTACCTCTCGCATGCTATGCGAGCGCTCTACCAACTTCCTTTTTTTTTTTAAGGGCACACGCTCTATCCATCCTTTTTTTTTACATTTAGGAAACGAGTAAAAATGAGAATTCTAGCCTTTCGGGGCAAGTGCTCTACCATTTGAGCTACCCAAGCACGACTCACGCCCCATCCTCACAGCGTCTCATTCTGAGACTGTAGTATGACTTTCCAGCACCTTGGTGCGCGAGTTCTAACTCGATAATGGTGATCTACATCGGGCAGCGAAGCCGAGAGCACAGGTTCCTACCTTGGTATCGTTGGTGTGCAGCTCTAGGTGGAATCCGGGCAGCACGCCGCGCTCGTTGACGTGCCGGACCGCCATCTGGGCTGCGGCCAGCTCGCTGTGACCCTCCAGCCGGACGCCGCGCCGCGTCGTCAGCTCGAACAGTCCCAGGATGGTGACGCGCTCCGTGGAGCCCGGGGTCTGGGTCGGCGGTTCCAGCCCCGTCACCGGCGACTGCAGGAACCCGTGGGCGGCACCCGTCACGCGCCGTTCGTCGTTCCTCACCAGCGAGCGCGATATCAGCTGGCGGAGACTGGGAACGCGTAGCGCAGCTTGGGGTGGTGTCGGTCCTGGGACGGTACCCTCGATCTTTTCGTACAAAACATCACTCGCTGCAGATGTGACGTCCCATTCACTACTGCGCCCCAAGCGTACATCAGTCCACGTGCTAACTAAACTCACGGTCGGGATAGGTCGCAACGTTCTGTCAACCACCGCACCATCAGTTCTCATTCGCGCACTTTCTCCGCCATCGAACGCCGGAGAAACTTCTGCCCCGTGTCGCATTCTACTGGTCACACCTTTACAAAACGTCTTCAGGGATCCAGATAATTCAGTCCCTCCTGACATGAAACAGACCTCTCTAGTTGATTCCGAACTGTGCACCGACTCGAGATCTGCTTTTGTCGACTTATCGCTTGACACTGCCGTCTGCTCATCAGACTGGGAAATCGCATCCACTTGGCTCGCTTCTGTAGAGTCTGGAAGTGCATACTCGGCAATATCAGAGTCTGGCCACGTAGAATACCCAATCGCCTCGCTTACAGATAGAGTTTCTTTATTGTGCCTAAATCCAGTTGCAACAGGCGTCGAGTTAGTGTCCCATTTACGATCTCCTGGAATCACGCCCACAGACGCGTGCAAGAAGCTGTTGAAGAATTCAGAAAAATGTGGTTTTAATTCTTCCGTTCTCTTTGTTTCTTCAGAAGATGTTAATGTGCCGACCTGCCATGCTGTATTTTGGATGTTACTCATAGCCGCTGATTCGTCGGATGACGGCATCTCGTCGTCTCTCCGTAGAAGTGTTATTTCGGAACCGGATACATGGCTTTCGGTGTGGAGTATGGTAGAGGCTGTTGACTTGCTAACGACAGCTTTGCGATTAGTTTCTGTTGATTTCTTGGGCAGCTGATAATGAATAGGAAGAAACGAAACGTTTCTCAGTTGTTCCACATCTATCATTTGAAACACATCGAAATCGCTTTCGCCTTGATGTCTGCTATTGTTATTGATGGCTATATTATGGGGAAGCGAAGAGTTTGACGCCACAGGAGAAGGAGAGGACATACTGAAAAAGTTACTACCTACACTTGCTTCGTTCCCGATCTGGCTGTTATTGTAATCACGCTGCAAGTGGCTGGTAGCAGTTAACATCGAAACTTCGTTATTTTCGATATATTTTGTTTTCCTGGAAGACGACAAAGATATACTTTCAGCACCTGCTGCTTTTTGGCTATCTTCGCGTTTCCCAGAGTGTGAGCTTGTGATGAAACCTCCAGACGAAATCAGCTGTCCGCACTGTCGCCTCGCACCGTCGGAAACAGCCATCACGTCCCCAGCTCCGAAAACTCTGGCGAGAGTATGTTTGCACTGCACGGGGACCGGCGAGGTCTCCGATGCCGATGCTTCCGGCCGCGCGGCAGGAAGCGCATTCTCTGGAAGAGCAGTCTCACGCGGCTGCGGCTCCGGAGATGGGGAACTCGCCGCCGAGGGGCGGAAGTTGGCTGGTGCGCCATCTGCGGCGGCGGAGGGTGAGGAGACGGCGGCATCGGCTACTTTGAGGACGTCCGAGCTGAGAGCGTGGGCGGAGGAGGCGGCGACCAGCACGATGGCGAGTCCCAGCAGCAGGCACGTGAGTCCAGGGGGCGGGAGCTGGGGACTGGGCAGGGGGGCGAGGCCGGCTGGCGGAGGCGGAGGCGGCTGCAGGCGCGGCGCGGAGGCGGCAGCGGCGGAGGAGGAGGCGGGGGCGGCAGCGACCGCCGTCATGCCCGCGGCGTCAGCTCCATCTGCAACAACGAATCGCGCTCTCTTACAAAGGCGTCTGTCCACGTGCAGTGTACCGGAACGACAGAGTCTCATATAGGCACGGGCGACCGTGACATATCCCTAGCGCGGAATATTGCACGGTTCGAGAAATTTTGAAAGTTAAGAGGACAAATTCTGGAGTTTAGCCTCGTGTATTATAAAATAAAATAAACTGAGAAGAGTACATAAAATGGACAGAGATAAGGAATAGCTAGGAATGTCTACAACAAAAGGTATCTCTCAAAAAATTTGAAGATACAGCACTACAACACAGTAGTAAAACCAGAATGTCTTTATGCAAGTGAATGTTTAGTACTGAACTACAAACTACTCAAACTTGAAGTGCTAGAAAGAAAAATCATTCGAAAAATACTTAGACCACCAAAAAATACAGAGGTATGGAAATCAAGAAGCAATGAAGAAGTTTATCGCAACATAGAAAACATAAATGAAACACTATGAAAGAGGCGACTGCTTTCTTTGGACACTTATACAAAATGAACTTTGAGGTTCGCCGATGACATTGTAATTCTGTCAGAGACAGCAAAGGACCTGGAAGAGCAGTTGAACGGAATGGACATGGTCTTAAAAGGAGGATATTAGATGAACAACAACAAAAGCAAAACGAGGATAATGGAATGTAGTCGAATTAAGTCGGGTGATGCTGAGGGAATTAAATTAGGAAATGAGACACTTAAAGTAGTAAAGGAGTTTTGCTATTTTGTGAGCAAAATAACTGATGATGGTCGAAGAAGAGAGGATATAAAATGTAGACTGGCAATGGCAATGAAAGCGTTTCTGAAGAAGAGAAATTTGGTAGCATCGAGTATAGATTTGAGTGTCAGGAAGTCGTTTCTGAAAGTATATGTATGAGTGTAGCCATGTATGGAAGTGAAACATGGACTATAAATTGTTTAGACAAAAAGAGCTTTCGAAATGTGGTGCTACAGAAGAATGCTGAAGATTAGATGGGTGGATCACATAACTAATGAGGAGGTATTGAATATAATTGGAGAGAAGAGAAATTTGTGGCACATCTTGACTAGAAGAAGGGATCCGATGGTAGAGCATATTCTCAGGCATCAAGGAATCACCAATTTAGTATTGGAGGGCACCGTGGAGGATAAAAATCGCAGAGGGAGACCAAGAGATGAATATACTAAACAGATTCAGAAGGATGTAGGTTGCAGTAGGTACTACTCTATGCACAGCATAGAGTAGGATGGAGAGCTGCATCAAACCAGTCTCTGGACTGGAGACCACAACAACAAGAACAAAATGATCAGTAACAGTTTAACCAAACAGATTTTTAATTATCTTTGGGACAAGAAGTCAACAATAGCCTGGATTCAAGAAGTTAGGGAAGATTGGGGAAGAATCAACATAAGTGGAATAGATGCAACAGAAAGAAAGAGTTTCAAGAGGAAAGTGTTGAAAATGGAAGGATTCCAAGACAGGAGGGAGAAGAAGACAGGGTCAAAATGGTTCGAGTCGCAGCAATAAACTGTTTCACTCTGAGAAGATAGGAAGAAATTGTTTCTTGATTAAGGAAACGCTGAAGATACATAAAAATTAAAAATAACATTTCACTTTCTTTGTCGGACTCTGTTGCTTTATCGGAACCCGTCGCTCTCTCCTCTTACCTCTAGCGGTATGATTCTCATATATCCAGTAGGATGATGGGAACATCGGTAACAACGAATGTTTGTCCTGGAGACATGATAAGATAGAATAATAGTTAGTGCTCACAATAAGCATCTAGTCATGATTTGAGTCCATTCCAGCAAAAAATATCAATTACCACAACATATTCAACGTCGTAATACTGGAACACACCGATACGCAAGTGAATTAGAGGTGAGTATCTAGTTTTCGTTGTCAAGATGGCTTTAAAGCATAGATGCTGGGTACCTCGAACCCCTAAGGCTTGGAACAGAAATTCTCGTCCATGGCTGGTCAACTGTCGTCCAAAAGCGACGAGGATCCTTTGGAATAGTGTGCAAGGTGTGATCCTCTAGACTGCTACAGTCTCAGGTGTGTTCATCTGGAGTGACGTCAGATGCCCTCAAAGACCGGAAGCAGTCTCGTGTCTATCGAGTTTTCCTCCAATCACTGAGACGTCAGATAGGTTTGATTGGATGTCTGGGACAATGTCATCAAAAACGGGACTGGTAGCCTGCAAAGTTCCTCTAGACGGACAAATCGATACACTTGATCGGACAGGATATTCCTGTGGGAGAAGTAGAAGAAATTTGTTTCATATGTCGAAGCTGAAGAAGAGCTCATAGTTCTTAACGCATACATTTCTCAGCCCTTGTTTACAAACTATTTTGCGTCGAATATTCGTTCCTTCATATCCCTTAGTATTGTCCATTCATTCTGGGACACCCTAGGTTATCTCTGCTCGTCTCTACATTCCTTTACACTTCACAGGAATTGTCATTCCCTTACTTTCCAATAATTGTTACTTGCCATTAATGTATTTTTGTAGATAAACATATTTATTAGAGATTTTATTTATTAATTTCTGGGCGCTAATTACAGTGTTGTCGTGCTCCACAAATCAGATTACGACATCAACCAATGACGGCGTACATGCGCACCTCATGAAGCAACATAAAGCTCGTAACGATGTGCAGATCGATTATTGGCACATCGAAACGTGTGGTAGCCCACTGACCGCGAAAGGGTGAATTCCGGCTTCGAGTCTCGGTCCGACACAAGTTTCAGCTTGTCGATGGAGAACTGTATTTCACTTCTGCAGCAGGACAACAGCTCTTAGAACGGCCACAACATCACGATGCTATATCTACTTTTGTACGAATATACGATGATAGGTGGAGTCCATATGCACAGTAACGGCAAATTAGAAGAAGAGTGTCTTACAGGAAAAGGTTAGGTGAGTTTATTTCCGCCTGAGAACCGACCTGTTTCCTTTGACACTTTCGGTTTATTATTATTATTATGATCGAATTAGTTTTCTCATTTTGTTAAGACAGAAGGGACCATCTGTGCTACTTGGTAAACATTCAAAAGTTAATATCACATATATATACTATTTTATTTAAAGGTTTCGATAGACCTACCTGTCATCTTCAGGTCTTAAAAGTCTTTTTGTAATGAAATGTGTTCATTTTAACTTGCTTGAGGTCCAACTTAAAAGAACACATTTCATAACAGAAAGATTTTTTTAAGACCTGAAGATCACAGCTAAGTCTGACGAAATCGGTTTGTTTAAATAAAGAAATATTTATACAATGTTGGCTTTCGAATGTTTTTATCATTATTGAAGTCTTCGGAGATGAACCGCTAGGAACCAGTCCTCACTTCTATTCGATGTATTTTAAGAAAGCCAGACAATCTGATCAGGAGGCACAAATACAAATATAAAACTTTTCAGTAGCTGTATTACGAGATAGTCATGTACTCGTACTTCCTTTTGACTCGTAGTCATCTGCAGATATGCTTAAGCTCCACCATTATATCCAGCAACGCTGTGGGTGAAGACGCCTTCAGCAAACCACTTCAGCATGAGCCGTAGAGTGGTGGCAAGCACTTGGTCACGTGTGCAAAATCCACGTTACGACAGAAATTTGTTTGCAAGATTTTGCTTTAGGTCTTCGAGAGCTCTTGCTGGCTTCATCTGCACCTCCTCAAACGTTTTCTCTAGGGCATCAGTCACTGTACCCTCAGCGTAAAGAAATGCTTTAGTTCCTGAGCGAACTGGTTGGTATTATAAGAAGGACGTACAAACGACCTCATTTCGCCGAAATTAGATTGTTAAGAATGTGGGATAGATCCGCGATACTGGTCACAGTCAAATGTCACTTTATTTTGTTAGAGGAATCTCTTTTTTAAATGTATGACTCGTTTCATCTCGTTTTATTGCGCTTCAAAATGAGGAAATTTTTCCTCCTGCGCCCTGAATTACAGGTACATTAGTTTGCATATCCCGTCCATTATTCAGCTCAACGTGTTTCTCCGCCTTTGTCCCCTAATGCAGTCTGACACACATTCACCGCTGAATACGAGCACAGTAGGTTGGTAAGCGTCACCACTGACCTCGCTAATGGAAATACGAGTAAGTGTTAGGTGGAACATTTACCACAGCTTACTTAGCATGCATCCATATTCGGCGTCCCTGTCGTGATGAATCCCAGGCGGGAAACGTTGTGGTTAATCTAACGAATGAAATATTCTGTACAGAATTATAAACCCAAACCAAAAGAGAAAGTTAGAGTAAACAACCTGTCATGTTAAAATATTTGTGTAGCGTTACAATTTTGTGACTTCATTATCTCTTTTTTCGCCATTCAGTTAAACCTGTACATTTCTGGAAACAATGCCTTGCTAGGGCTGTTGACAAAATATCGGTTATCGATACATTTTCAGAACACGTCGACGTAAATAAGAGATACCCTTTTCACCGATATATCGATATTGAATTGGCAATATCGAGTGTGGATATTTCTATATTAAATTTTTTCACAATTTTTTAATATTTGAAGTTGTTCTTACAAAACTGTTGTAGAACATAATTTTATTTTGACTGTGTGACGAGTTATTTCTAGTTTTCGAGCTTTCAGCATGTCCAGTGTTTCTCTTTGACTGTGTGAAGCGAGTATTGATTACACAAAGAAGAAGTCCGATTGCACTGGGCGGCGGGGGCGGGGGGGGGGGGGGGGGCAAAGGCGAGGGCGAGACCGAGACGGTGTAAGTGGAATAACATGATGCACGATGTGAAGAAGTAACGCACCAGCTGCATTAAAAATATTTTTAACTCAGTTGGTGCGATATTCGGCGCTAACAACAGAGACTGCAATGTTTCACTTCAGCACGCAATTTTGAAACTACGACTGCTATAGTGCTGATATTTCCAGAAATGAAAAATCAGGGAAGCCGACATGAAGTGTTCCAGACAAATCCGATACGTGACGAAACCGAACGACGGACCCATAGGACGTCTTTATTGTGCCACATACATGCGGTTACCATTGTTAGCAAAGTGGTTATCGCCAAGCATGAACTTGCATCGTTTCAATTATTGCTCTAAGGGAAATGAGTATTGACGTACAGAATATCTAATTATAAATCAGTACTTAAATACACAGCTCTAAAACTGGCAGTATATTTGCAATGTGCAGCCGATACTGTTATAGGCCGGTATGTCGATATTTTCTCCGTTGATGCGTCTATAAATAGCTATCCTTTTTCGATGTATCCAGGGTCATTAATTATATTTTTTAAGTATCATATATCGGGTTTCCAATATTGTTAAAAATGTCAACAGTCCTAGTCGGCGCCTTCTTCATTTCAGGCATACGACTGTTGAAGAAATTACCCTATAACCCGCGCAATACCCAACTCCACTCTGCATTCAAGGGTATATTAAAGTTTTATCTTTTATCATCGGTGTTTCTTCCCTCTCGGCATATCCCAGCTGTTTCCTTTCTATTCAACAGGGAAGCAGGATATCTATCATTTCGTAAACTATCCGTGCTTTTCTCTTCCACTTTATATTGTTTTCTTCCTTCCATCTCATATTCTATGTCTTACCGTATTATTTTACCGCTCATCCTCTCATCAGTTAATGTATTCTTCCCACTGTTTCCTTCTATATTGTTGTCACACGTTTCTGATAGATGTCACTACTCACACTCGACAAGAACGTAACGAATAGCTTATATCCTGAAATTCCACAGATTCATTACTGTACTGTACGGTTTGACTTTATTATTATTATTATCATTACTGTATATGTTGCGTATGAACCATCTAATTTATAATGTTTACTGTATGAGGAAGTCTGGCTCGTAAGAGAGGGCTTGAAGGCACTAATCATAATAGGTTAAATAAGTGCATGAACAAATAAATAAATGCACTTCCCATGACCTAAAACGATACGAAAATTGAAGCTAGACTGCAATATGTACTTTCTGCAGAAATAACGATTGACTAGGTTGATCATTTCCAATACGCTAGACCCATTTCTTGAATTTTTAAGCTTTTGCTGTACAATGTCTACAAGAAAACAAAAGTAATGTGTGTTGTGTAACAACTATTTGTCTTGGGCTAATAGTGTGTGAAGGTCGCACTCCAGCGAAAACCAGAGGAGGATATTTGTTTTCATGGCACTGACGTGTTAATATTAGTAGTGAATTACTACAACACCTAGCAGATAAAAGTGTCAAGAGATTTACAATATTTATAAATATGTGTTGGAGAAACAAATACATTCCTCTGTAGTGGAAGGAAGCAGAGGCAATGCCAGTATTAGAGCAAGGAGACCAGGTAAATTCCGAAAACTGTCCAGGAATAAGCCTACTGTATACAGCCTACAGTGAGTACTCCACGATCACTGCAACAAGAGTACGCATTGTTGCTGAAGTTATGTTTCAATAAGAGCAATCAGGATTCAGGAGACGATGAGACGAATTTATAAGTACGTTGAAGTAGATTATTGAAGAACATAGGGATTACAGTAAGGAAACACATATAATCTAGATTTATTTCATTGTTACTTTACATGATGTTATGAGGGGCAATTTCTTCCTAATGAATGACAACAAGGGTTTACTTCAACATTCAGAAAAAGTCATAAATAATGTGTATGAAGAGTCACATTCAACATTTGCAGGTAAAAGTAATAAAACTAGAGAGAACCTCAACGGACGTTTAAGGCAAGGTTGTAGGTTATCACATGCGCAACTATTGTGTATATAAAGGTAACTCATTTAGAAGAACTAATCAAACTATCATTTTACTCTTTTAACCTTAAATGTCCCGACTGTATCCTGACAAAGCTGCTTACAGGTGATCTCTGCTAACAGTGAATATTTTCTGCAGTGAGCAGCTTATCAATCAACTATAGACAATCTGTGCTTCATACAACTTGGATGGATCTGATAACAAAACAAAGGTGATTGGCCTTCGTTGAAAAAAGAAAATCAGATCCAAACTGGTAAAAATGGGGAAGTAGTAGAGTAAGTAACAAATTTTAAATGCTTCGAATGCATTATGTCAAATGTGGACGAAGTTGAATACAACATTTAAATGTTCATTTCTACCCCGTGCTTCTCGAGAGTGGAACGGTAGAGAAGCAGATTGAACGTGAGTCTATGAATGCTCTGCAAAACACACAAATATGAGTTGTAGAGTAATCATATAGCTAGAGATACTATAGGGAAATTTGATTCAATGAATTGTACTGTCAGGCGAATCTTATAACGGAAAGTGGACAAAAATACTTTTCTGGACTTTTAGAAAACACTGAAGGGACAACGTAGGAGAAGATTGGACGTGTTTACGTAATCTAACACAGTTTTCGGTGATTGAAGGATAACAGAACCAAATTTTGCACATGAGGTAATTATATGATGGGCTACATTCTGGAATTTTTTCAACATTTTTTCTCAAAAATTTGATCGTGGCATTGTTGGAAATTTTCGCAACGCGTGCTACCACACAAGAAACATTTTCACAAAAATTACTTTACTTGTAACTTTCATGTTGTGATAGGTAATTCTTAATAATCAGATAAGCAAACGTGTGGAACAGTTTTAGAGCTCTTACAATTTATTTTAAAAAATTAAGCGTATGAAACATAGCAATTTCAATTTCAGAGAAAAGTAAATAATTTTGACAGAAATACACTTGGAAAAATTTGTACCACAGGAAGTTGTGTTATATTATGAAGAGAGTCTGCAGAAAATTTCGCTTTCTATCTCCAATGGTTCAAGGGAAAATGCTCCTTATACACTGAAAAATGAAAACTCCGGGAAATGCACATAAAAGATTTTATAAGGCTTTACACCATAAACTAGTACCTTAATGTTGACCACAAGCATACATTTGGTCTTCTTGCTCTTCGTATACCTGTTTCCTTTTTATCTGATGTTTCTGGCGTGCCCTTTTGGTTACATCCTTCACAGACAGTTCAGAACGTGCAACACGCACAGTATCTATCTTCTTCAATAGATTCTCGATGTAGCAACCTGCAACAAATCCTAGACCAGTAAGGATCCTTATTCTTCCAAGGTTATCATCATTAAACACCAGACAGGCATCATATGTAGCAATTTTAACAACAACAGATGAGCTAAATGTTATTGGGCATCTCTTCCAAATGAGACTGTTGAAGCTCTCATTCGGGCTTTGTGTGCCACCATGGGTATATTTCTTTAACAAATCTGGCTGAGCTAGACACTGGAATGTTGGCCTAATGGTTTTTAGGACGGCTTCAGGAAGACTGTGTTTATGTGAATAGGTTTTGTTTTCTCCTCTTGCCTGCTTAAATTTGCACCAGGATATATCACACAATTCATGTACTGGCTTCTCAGCAGTTGACAACTTGTGAAAAAATAATGCCTAAACTGCCTTCTGCATTGCCTTCAAATCTCCAGTGCGTTGTCTTATTGCTTTACCATAATATATTTTAAAATTGTGGATCTCTTTGTCAGTAAGGCGTTGTGGGCCACCCAGTGACTTTCCATCTTTGAGTTTTACATCTTTTTGTATTCGCTTCAGTTTCAGAAGTCTCCCGTCCATCCTCTTCTGAATGTTCCCCACACACTCTAGCTTTTAAATGTTGCATCCATTTCCATATGGCTTGCTTTCTACAACAGACTGAAAGTACTAGAATCTCCATCACCAAGATATTTCACGCAGCTAACTCCACGCCTCATTTCGCTCTGATGAAATATTAATTTCATTTCCGCTAGCTCCATGCCACCACTAGAACCATAATAATTCTTACAGCCAATTTTTGTGTTTTATTTTCCACTCTCTCTCTTCTTCCTTATTGTCTAACATCTTCCTCTGTGCACAAATAGAGCAATATTTGGACATCACCTGCAAATCCTAAACTTTTCCTGTGTCAACTGATGTAACACCGTGCAGAGAGGTGTGGCCCCTTTTCATCTACGTGCTGTCACGTGAAACACATAGATCTGTAGATGTCAAAGGGTCATTTACTTCTGTCTGAATGTCTTTGTTAAATAAAACTGCCTCTTTCCCTGCTGCTGAAAAACTGCTATTGCATTCTGTTTCCAAGGTGTTCATAAGATGATTTTTTAGTGTTGAGTACGAGGCAGACGGAGATGGCATATTCATTATTGCTCAAAACAAATTGCAACCTTCCCTTCCAGCACCAACGTATTTAATCCCATAGCAGACTCTTATTTTGGCTTCATACACCCACTTCTTGGCAGTTGATATTTTTAATTGAATGTCAGTTTGACAGCTGTCACAAAACAAGTGCATATTACACACAGTACCATCTCTGTCATTACTGTCATATAATCTTAAAGATTTATTCCCACAGTTACCAACACACAAGTTTCTAATAATAGAACACATAATTTCTAAATCAATTATCCTAAAACCACTATTCACTTCGTCTTTAGTGGACTGAAACTTTGCACCAGTTCCAAGTTTCTTCTGTGAACTGCTTGTAGTCTTAGCTTCACAATTATCTTCCCCTGAACTATGTTGACACACTTGTAGGAACTGTTTATTCGCACGTAAATAGCGAGCTTTAGCCACATTCTTAAATACTTTACCACCATAACTTGCAGTTTTAAACGGTAAATCATACAAAAAGCTAGAACACAGTCGCAATTCTCACACTAACAGAAGAACCCAAATGTTCATATTTATGCACCACAGACAATAACAGCAGCCAAAGATAGCTAGCGGAAGGCAAAGATAACACCACGTAGACGGGTCCACACCGTTCTATACTATTCCGATGCTTTTACGACAGCAGCAACTAATAAAACGTCGCAACGAGACGAGTGTCGTCTAGAAAACTGGGCAAGGCGCTCCGCAATGATTGAAACAACACAGTTTTTTATCACCTTTAGTTCGAATTAATCTGTGATAATTGGAGACAGTATTGCTACTATGCTACAGATCTATCTGGTCACAAATTTTTTTTATCATTTTTGACCAATTCTGCCTACGTCCCACCTTACCGCAGATGTAAATCTGCATAACAACAAAAAAGATGTGGTAGTGACCCAAAGTGCGGAAATAAGATTTCTTAGACAGGTAGAAGGAAACAAAAACCAAAGATGCAAGTGAAATACCGAAATATGAGCTGAATTAGGATTAAAACCTCTAAATGAAGGAAACAGAAGACTGTAGAAGGTAATGGAAACATAGCATCAGTAGTATCAAGGACGAGTGACTACCAGAAATACAATACGAATACACATGGAGGGACACGGAGAACTAAGCAAGGGTATTGTTTTCCTGTACGACAATGCAACAACCTACACGGCACACACAACACAAGGTTTGTGTGACGCCTTCGATGGGAGTTGACGTCACAAGCAGATGAGCTTCAGATCTTCATTAATTCAGTTTTATTGAGTGTGATCTTTCCTGGCGTGCATTTCAAGCGGGAGAACAAATTATTGCTGTAAGTAGCAAATTTTTCTTTCGCCTAAATGTCTCCCAAAAAAATGGGAACCAATTTATGCTTCACACAAAAGAGAAACGTGTTTGGCAACTAGGCCTGGCAAATGTTTACCAATATGACGCAGTTTAATACTCGTAGTTGATATCTCCTTGACAGCAGTGGACGTGAATGCTTGTGCGAGACGCACGTCATTTCAGTGTCTGTTATACCCAAGATAGTTGGTTGCAGCGAGATAACGGTTGCGAATTTCCTGTCTTTCAGTCATTTCCTAGACTCTTGCAGAACGAAGCCGAAATATTTCGGAAGAGAACATATTTCCTGTACGGGTTATGTTCTTTTTTGGTTACACACTTTACAGTTAGCTAATTTTAGCATCTGTGGACACTATCGAACACGCATCACCAAAAATGACCATTAATAATTTCATAACCGTTTATATCTTCTCTGCTTCAAAAAGGTTTATTAGCTTTTGGAGTCTCAATACCTCTTCTTATATCTACTAAATCGCATTAAGATATGACACTTCCGTAACTTTGCAGCATTCGGAGATACTACTGAAACTGGCTCCAACTCCTGCATTTCAGTTTCAAAGCTCTACAAAAAACTACCAATTGTGCAGTTTCAAAATTTCGCTCGTCTTTCCTGTTTGTGTTTGCTGTGATCATAGTTTAAACAAATATTCTCCTATTAGTTTTGTAAGACTTCTCAGCGAATATTTATTGTTAGTTTAAGTTAATTGTAAATACCAACAACATTGTTGATTGCTTGGAGTTGAATTCAAGTTATAGGTAATTAACAACTACGATTCTTATTCATTGCTGTGCAACGCGTAAGGCCCTGGAATACCAGCAAAGTGTCGCAGGTATAGGAAATATGCAGGAAATGAATGTAAACGAAACACTGCACCATAGACACAGGTTGTAACGTGTTAGTAACTGTACGAAAATTGTACGTGCAAGATAAAACGCTTATTTCTAAGTACCAAGAAAGACCGTGTACTAGCGTTAGCTGCATGTGATAAATACAAATATTGTTCCTCTATTAACCAAGCCAGCTGCAGTCATACTGAATTTCTGTTATTATTTCCAAGACGGTATTCCATTACTGATTGTGATACCTGCAAGTCAGTTTCTCCAGTACGCTCCTGGTTCTGCATTAATGACAGAGATCTCTATAAAATGTTGATCATGAATCTTATCACTAGCCTGGCACGGATGGCCCAGGAGGAAAGGTCTATATTCACGAATATGACAAGCACGATAATTTGAAACAAATAACTTCATGACGACATATGCCCTATTCCAAATGATTTCCGAGACACAGCACACTCAATGTACACTGTTATTTATTTTCTGTGTTATTCAGCACACTGTCAGGTTACACATGCAAAACAGTAAGTAAATGTTGCAACATGCTTTTTTGAAAAGCATTGTCAACCGATAGTTACTCATTTTTAACGTATTCACATCTAAACATTATCACATTTGCATAATGCGTTGCAGTTCCTGCACAGGTTGTTGCATTGCACATTCTGAAGAAACACTGGAAGCTGGAAGAGTACTTGTTCCACGGAATGTGCTGCAGATACCTGTAAACAATCTACAGTCATAAATTCGACGTATCAGAAAGCGCTAACGATATTCTTCGGCAGCACTAGCGCGGCAGAAGTCGTAAACATATACCATATAAGCATATTTTTCATTAGCGTGATTGCGTGGCATTTTACCCAGCACGTATGGAATCACAGTTAATCGATGCTTCTCTTTCATGCACTCTCAATCCCTTGCATTAAATTCATTCACAACATACCATGAACAACTAAGCAGAAGGGATAGTTTAACGGCTGAAAGACATCTCAATCAAAGACACTGGGAACAAGGGGGTAGGTTGGGCAGGATAAAAACGTCAAAGGGATGGGGGTGAGTAACAGACACAAATGCGCTCCACTGCCCCAAAAACAAACGTGCATTAAATGTGGTCTACCTCGGAAACGATTCGGAACGGCCAGTGTGCAGCTTTATGCTTCAAATGTTTGTTCCTGTCATATCTTTGAATAATGACCATTCCTCCTGGGACACCATGTATAGCGCCACGCTATCTCCCAGTCTAGTCATAAGTATTCAAAATTGTGCTTTCTGAATGTAGTCGATACACTTCTGTTAACTGTCCATCTGATCAATGTTTTAGTTATTTTTGAATGTACTGTGATTCTGGAAGTGCTCAGCAAATCAGCCAGCTCTATGATACTCCGCGTGTACACCGCGGAATCCAATTCGATAAAAGCTAAAGTGCCGTGGGTACATTTTTAATGTCGCACCATCAGTGTAACACAGAGCGATGAATAAATTACGTGACCTCTACGATACGGAGAGGTGAAGCTGCAGAGCCGGTGACCACTTGCGGCTCGTTTTCAAAAACACGTGCAAGGCCAGAAGTGTCACGAGGCATATGTTCGCTGCAGAACTCTGTTTGGCTATCAGAAAGCTAAAATCTCAAAAAATGATATTCTGTCACGATTCGGAATAAGGTATGTTATAACTGAGCAAAATGACCAAATTTACAAAACAATAAGACGCTACATTTATCAGGAGGCAAATACAGTTTAGTGCGCTAGTTACACGTTCTATAAATAATTTGAAGGATTTTTTTTTACTGAAATGACGTGAAACGAGTCAGTTTAAAAGATATGGACACATGATTAGCTTTAATTTTGTAGTTGTCTGACATTCTGAAATAGCGAAGCAAGCACTCTGTTATGTAGAAATGTATGGATTAAACATCTTAGGCCAAGTTCGCAAAACATCTTTATTGATAACTAGTTCCATCTCATTTACGAGCCAGCTTCAGGTCTAAAACACTGAAAATGGCATGTAAGGGGTAAGCAATTACAAAATAATACATTTAATAATTGAACTTCCGTTATACTATACATAACAATACGAATTATTATTTTGTTTAACGTGTATCAGCCACAAGGCAATACACAAATTAAATGATCATCTAGGTAAAAATATACAGGAAAAATAAAGACATGCCGAAGCATATTTGATAAGCGGTCTCAAAGTACACTCCTGGAAATTGAAATAAGAACACCGTGAATTCATTGTCCCAGGAAGGGGAAACTTTATTGACACATTCCTGGGGTCAGATACATCACATGATCACACTGACAGAACCACAGGCACATAGACACAGGCAACAGAGCATGCACAATGTCGGCACTAGTACAGTGTATATCCACCTTTCGCAGCAATGCAGGCTGCTATTCTCCCATGGAGACGATCGTAGAGATGCTGGATGTAGTCCTGTGGAACGGCTTGCTATGCCATTTCCACCTGGCGCCTCAGTTGGACCAGCGTTCGTGCTGGACGTGCAGACCGCGTGAGACGACGCTTCATCCAGTCCCAAACATGCTCAATGGGGGACAGATCCGGAGATCTTGCTGGCCAGGGTAGTTGACTTACACCTTCTAGACCACGTTGGGTGGCACGGGATACATGCGGACGTGCATTGTCCTGTTGGAACAGCAAGTTCCCTTGCCGGTCTAGGAATGGTAGAACGATGGGTTCGATGACGGTTTGGATGTACCGTGCACTACTCAGTGTCCCCTCGACGATCACCAGTGGTGTACGGCCAGTGTAGGAGATCGCTCCCCACACCATGATGCCGGGTGTTGGCCCTGTGTGCCTCGGTCGTATGCTGTCCTGATTGTGGCGCTCACCTGCACGGCGCCAAACACGCATGCGACCATCATTGGCACCAAGGCAGAAGCGACTCTCATCGCTGAAGACGACACGTCTCCATTCGTCCCTCCATTCACGCCTGTCGCGACACCACTGGAGGCGGGCTGCACGATGTTGGGGCGTGAGCGGAAGACGGCCTAACGGTGTGCGAGACCGTAGCCCAGCTTCATGGAGACGGTTGCGAATGGTCCTCGCCGATACCCCAGGAGCAACAGTATCCCTAATTTGCTGGGAAGTGGCGGTGCGGTCCCCTACGGCACTGCGTAGGATCCTACGGTCTTGGCGTGCATCCGTGCGTCGCTGCGGTCCGGTCCCAGGTCGACGGGCACGTGCACCTTCCGCCGACCACTGGCGACAACATCGATGTACTGTGGAGACCTCACGCCCCACGTGTTGAGTAATTCGGCGGTACGTCCACCCGGCCTCCCGCATGCCCACTATACGCCCTCGCTCAAAGTCCGTCAACTGCACATACGGTTCACGCCCACGGTGTCGCGGAATGCTACCAGTGTTAAAGACTGCGATGGAGCTCCGTATGCCACGGGAAACTGGCTGACACTGACGGCGGCGGTGCACAAATGCTGCGCAGCTAGCGCCATTCGACGGCCAACACCGCGGTTCCTGGTGTGTCCGCTGTGCCGTGCGTGTGATCATTGCTTGTACAGCCCTCGCGCAGTGTCCGGAGCAAGTATGGTGGGTCTGACACACCGGTGTCAATGTGTTCTTTTTTCCATTTCCAGGAGTGTATAATCCTACCTAAAAAAAAGGTTGTGATTGGTAGCAAAAGTTTTCAAGACGTTGGTTAATGACGATAAATAGATCCAGTGTTCCAGTGTTCATACTGCCTCACTCGTGTGTCTGTCTAATAACAGCAGCTCAACTCAGCAGAGTGTGACAATGTGTAATACGTAGTGGGTCATGCACACTGAACAGAAAAATAATTTCATATTGAGTATGATGCTAGTTCAGATACGATATATATCTTGTTATTGTTCACCTCTTGTATGCAATTATTTGTGTGAAACTGAAACAGGTTGCCAGTAATGATTTTTTGAGCTCTTGATCTATTATTTTTAATCCCTGCCGACTAGTTTTAACTTTAACGAACATATTATTTTTTAGTCGTACTCATGAAACTGCACTTAACACTGGACTTTCTAGGCTAACGGTTTCTGAATAAAAAAGCGTATATGGAATAGAAGGAACTGTCCATAATAAATGATTTTAAACCAAGTTTGATCTCACTTTAATAGTTGTCAGACATTTTATGTTATTGAGCATATGATTCAAAATGTTTGCCGTAGCACCTATCATATTGAGTCATTTTTTTTCTTCTAGAGTTGCAGGTATTCTTATAGTGTTGTCGTACAGACATCACTATTCTTTTCAAATTACCATGAGAAACGGCACTAAATAAGCAGAATTTTGGATCAATGCGTTACTGAGCCCCCACCGAAAACGAAATTTTTCTCGATTTCAAGACGCAGGACAAAATTTCAGTATATTTTGTCGTGTTTCACACTCATCATGTTGAGATAACAAGAGGATGTCGCCTACCAAGAAATATAAATGATGTTGCATTTGGTATGAGTAAGGGTGCTTTTGAATGCTAGACAGATTGCGCTCTGCTTTCCATTGTCCCGGTAGTCCAGTGTACGAAAATGGGCTGTTGACATATAGTCATCAGGTATTCAGAAATTATCGCTCTTATGCAACAGAACCAGCTCTTTATTCTCAGGAAATAATGAGTGCTTCTGACAGGGGATCTCAAATTAATTCCACAAGTCTAGATTTCCAGAAGACTCTTGATACAGTTTCTCACAACCAGCTTCTAATCAAATTGCGTGCTCGTCAAGTATAGTCGCAGACGTGCGATTAGATTCCTGATTTCCTGTCAGAAACGTCACAGTTCGTAGTAACTGACGGAAAGTTATCTAATGAAACAGATGTGATACCTGGCATTCCCCAAGGAAGTTTTATAGGCGTTCTGCATTTACGAATCTATATAAATGATTTAGAAGACAATCTGAGCAGCCATCTTAAACTGTCTGCAGGTGATGCTGTCATTTACCTTCTAGTTTAGTCATCAGAAGACCAAAACCAATTACAAATATAGTGCGAAGCGTGAAATTGATCCTAAATAATGAAATGTGTGAGGTTATCCCTATCTTAAACGATCAAGCACACAATCTTAAGGCTGTAAATTCATCTAAATACCTAGGGATTACAGTTATGAAAAATTTATGTTGGTACGATCACATAAGTAGTGTTGTGTCCAACGCGATCCAATTACTGTGTTTCATTGGCAGAATACTTGCAAGAAATCCATTGAAAAATCTGTCTACACTTCTTTTGCCCGTCATCTACTAGACTGTTGCTATGCGCAATAGGATCTTTACCGGATAGCATTGACGGAGGACATCGCGACTTATGGGAGAGAATGGGAAAATATATGCGGGTTGGGGTGGCAATATTTAAAACAACGGCGGTTTCCATTGCGGCGAGATCTCAGTCACCAGCCTTCTGCTCCGAACACAAGAATATTTTGTTGACGCCCATTTACGTAGGGAGAACTGATCGCCGTAATAAAATAAAAGGAATCAGAGCTCGCATGGAAAGATTTACGTATTCGTTCTTCCCGTGCGCTTGGTACGGTAGAGAAGAAGTGTGGAAGTGATTCAGTGAACCATCTGCCAGACTTTTAAGTGTGAATTGCAGAGCAGTCGTGTGGATGTAGATGCAGTTGTATTGACGGTGGATGAAATTTCGTTTACTGGATTTTGTACACAAACAGCAGTAGGGAAGGTATCTTATGGTTTAAGGCACCTTGACCTTGCACTAGTTCCCTATGTTAAATAGCAAACCTCCACACAAGAACGCATAGAGTCAGAGCGTATGTTAACGTTCATAGATTTCAGCTTGCGTTTACTTGGAGAAGTTTATTGAAGTTTGTAATTTCTTTGCTCAAACATTCTAACGTTAAGTGAATCTCCAGTGGCTTTTTGACGAAAAATTGGCTGCCGCTCTTACTGTGTCAGTCTCCTCACATGAGCGAGTTGAGTGCTGATGGGTGTGGTAACTTAATAAGGTTTAAAGTCGTTGGAGATTTCACAGAGTGCAGTAGTGTATAAAAAGGGGGATAGGTAAAATATGACGGCTTTATAGCTGGACCGCAGCCAGCCTTTTTGAGGAACTCAATCAATTTTCCACTCTACCTTCGTCATAAACAAGAAAAAGTATTATGTACGACACAGATACCTCACCGTGCTCCACCTGAACATAGATTGCACACTATGTTGAGCTTGACATGTCTCATGTTCATTCTTCACCTGAATTTTCTCTTATCTGGAAGAATGCGTTATTGACAAACATGTCGTTGTTAGCGGCAATTTCTCGTATCATACTCCAAGACTCCCAATGAAGGATCGTTCATCAGTTCGTTGACCTACTTTTGAATTAAAATATTTCATTTTCATCTTGTAGAGGAGTTTCGTGTCTTTTATCAAGTTTTGCAACTCTCTCTATCGATCTTCTTCTCTTTCATTAGAATCTGTGTACGTTAGTGAATATGATTACTTATTTATTTGTTTATTGTTTATTTAGCCAGACCAGAGTAGGGACCTAAGATCCTCTCTTACATCTGAGCGGGAGCAACACATACAAAAGACAGTACAAAACTTCCTGATAAAAATAAGAATAACAGAATAATAATAATGATAATAATTGACGCTAATAACAATGACAATAATTACAACTTTAAAGGGCATTCAGTTTGTTACAGATTAGCTTTTATAGATTAGCTTAGCCTAATTGAAGCCAAAAAAATGGGTTCAAATGGCTCTGAGCACTATGGGACTTAACTTCTGAGGTCATCAGTCCCCTAGAACTTAGAACTACTTAAACCTAACTAACCTAAGGTCATCACACACATCCATGCCTGAGGCAGGATTCGAATCTGTGACCGTAGCGGTCGCTCGGTTCCAGACTGTAGCGCCTAGAACCGCTCGTCCACTCCGGCTGGCTAATTGATGCCATTTTTATTATTATCAGAAAAGGAATGGATAAAGGAAGAGGAGCACATTGAAACGAAACTGACAATGGCTGTTGGAAAAGAACAGGATATAGAGAACTCTGCCGACATGGGTTGGGAGCAACTTCTCGGGGAGGGGACTGATTGGAGCAAGCTGCACTGAACGCAGGAGATATGGCTATTGTGATAGAATGTGGAGCGTTAGCTGCTGTATTTTGAAGTCTGGAAGCAATTTAATTTCTCTGATGTCTTGAGGAAGACTGTTCCATGGTGGGATCCTGATACAAAAAATGACTTGAAGGGCATGGCACAGCTATGTGATGGTATAGAAAGAATTTTTCTTTGTTGAGCACGAGTATTTCTGCTGTGGTGTTTCTTGTTCCTTTAATACAATTAGAGTTGAAGACAGATAACAGGGAGTGCAATGATTGCAAAAATGATTGAGCAAACATAGAGTATGATATTGTCTGCGATAATCAACATGTAACTATGACAACTGTTCGTAGGATGGTGTGGTACAGTGGAAAAAGTCACAAGTATTTCATACATAATCATTCATCGCCAGTTGCAGCCTGTAGGAGCTTTTGCATGAAAGTCCTGCAAGAATGGCATGACCATAGTCAAGGTTCTTTTTAAGCTCGAAAGGAAATACTTTTTTATATTTCTGTAGAGAGCTCAAAGTTCCTCTGCAAATAAGTTCAGTGTAACTGATGGTCCAGAATTATCCTCAAGTTATTAGCAGAAGAGGAAACGGTTTTTACTGTGCCCTTTAGAATTGATGGTGGAGATTCTCTGAAGTGTGGGGTAACAAATCTTTTTCGAGCGACTAAGGTTGCTTACGTTTTAGATGGATTAAGTTTTAAACTTATGCTCTGCGCCCACATTGATAAGGCAAGTAAATCGACATTTACATGCTGGATGACTGTGCACAGGTTTGCTATACTTCCATTTAGATATAACTAAATGTCGTCAGAGTATAGGTGATATCTGCATTAGGAGAGATTAATTGACAAATCATGAACATATAATGAGAAAGATGATGGACCCAATACTGATCCTTGCGGGACCGCTGTTGTTAGATCCCTTAATTGAACCCTTTTGTTCCATTCGTTACACACTGTTGGCGAGATGTAAGGTGTAAGTGGGACCACTGAAACGTCTGTATTAGTTTCGTTCCATATTATTTAATTTGTATTGGTTTCTTTTCACACTCATTCATTTGTGATTTAATTCTACACTTCGTGTCTTTTACCATTCAATAGTACAGAGATACATTACAGTATAGATATGTTCAGTAAGTAACAAATCCTATGTACATTACCTATATTTTGTGCTTCCAAATTTCCCTCCTCTCTTTATCCTCCGTATGTATAACTGAGTGAGTGTGTATGTTGAATTTGTCTTTTATTTGGTAGCAGTACAGTATCTGGCTGTCTATTGTGGTAGCAACAGTGTAACCAACGTAACTTTCTCAGTCAAAGTAAAGAGATTTGTATCCTTTTGGTAGACACTCAACAGTAGCTAAGTTTGTGGAGGAAAGGACCCCCCCCCCCCCCCCCCTGATCACCTCCAGATACCTGGGGAGATTCGTTACAAGAAGAACATGCTCTCAGCACTTGGGACTGAACCTCTGGTGAGTAAAGATGGTATTTTTAAGAGCGACTTGGCGCTGGTGAGTGTTTTAATGTGCGATGGCGTGTAGGAATTCTAATTGAGGTACGCATTTGATTTGTATGTTCAGTTTCAACTTCGGTAATCGAATTCTTATATTTTTCAGAGTTTACTCACAGAATATTTACTGTATTTACTAAGTTTTTTCGGCCCTTCCTTTGTGTTATCAGAACATGTGGTGTAGGAAGTTCGTACAGGTTTAAAATGCGATTGCCTCACTCCTCTTCTAACTAGGCTGTATGAATGAACTTTTCTCGAGTTTATGTATTTTATTTCCTTTGATGTTCATTTCGTTTCGACTGTACGATTGTGTAGCTTTGCTCATACCACGTGGTGGTGATTTCATTGTATGTAACTTCAGTAACATCTTGTAGAAATTTTATTCTTAATTCCACGTGATGTTTAATTGCTCTTTGTGTCTGAATGTTTCACGAGTCTTAATAATTTGCTGTTAAATATTCATCAACATTTGCTGGTGTTTCACGCCAGTGTACTTTAGTTTCATGTGGAAGATGATGAAGATAAATTTCTTTGTCAGAAAGTGTTCTATAATATTCGTATTCACATTCGTATTCACAATAATTCAATCATAATGATAGGAATGAACCTCTGAGCCTTTGACTTACTTTAATGGGCAAATCTCTTCTTGTGCGTGAGTAAATCATTTCTGTTTGTGTGAACTTTCTCATGTACGCCTAAGATTTTCTTTTTATGTATCACCGCAATATTCTTCAGCACTCAATATACTAATAGTATAAGCGATTTAAATAATTAAATAACAGGCAAAGACAAATGATAGTTTAAAACTACTTTGTCAATCTTTAATATGATGTTTTGTTTGAATAAACTGTGTTAACTTACGGTGACATTTCCCAAATAACCCCTCTCCTTTTGTAAGATTTTTTTGATACATACAACTTGGCGTTTCTGATGCGTGAAAGATTGGCCGTGTATTTCTAGATATTTGTCTGATTTTATTTTATTTTATTTTATTGGCTTAAGATTCTGCTTGCTCTGAATTATTTGATTTAACATGTGTACGTAAATTGTTCCCACATACTCATTCCATGCATTAACTTGGATCTTTTTATTAATGTTATACGTTAGCAATACTTACCAATTCAGTGATTAATTCATTTCTTACGACAAATTTTCCCAATTGTAATGAAATTTCGTGACGACCCTGCAAAATTTTGTGGAACACCGAACTTAATAGTAGACAGCAGAGTTCCACATTCGCTAACTTCCCCCAGTTTCTGTTTGCAAATCACTCTCCAGTTAACCATTCACGTATTAGTCACCATTTACCACTTTAAAGCATTTGAAGATAAGCTTTGACTTGCACGTTTAGCAAGCAGAATGTCAAAGTCGACAATGTCGAAAGCTTTGCTGAATTAAATGATTCCCATCGAATATTATTTACTGATATTTAAAACAATTCTGGCGAATTTGTCTCTTGTTTTAATCTCGTCTTTTACCATGATAGCAACACCAGAATTTACTCTCTGCTCTCTTCCTCTGTAGTGGGTGATATGACTTCATTTTAAAACAGTGATGCTTCGTTTTTATTCCGAACTCTTGATAGCGCTTCTTCTCCCATTTGATCTTATTTAATTTCTCTTTCAACTCCACGAACCCATCTGCGGATACAAGAGTCCAGGAAGTTATTGATCTTAAATTAGAAAAGAGTAGAAGCGAGTGGTTTGCTAAGATTCCTACCACTGCCTATCCAGCGTAAAGTCTTGAAGAAACCCGTTTTCAAGTCATAGTGCCATTACGGAGATTATGACGCATGATTTCCCCGAATATGTGGTTTATTTAATTTAAAAACACTTAATTTAAAAAAGATATGATTTCATTATCAACTTGAAGTTTGACTGTGACGAATAGAATAACACTTTTAAGAGGTTTTTAATGGAATATTCTTCCTGAAACATGTTGTGTGTGCAAATTAAATTAGTCAAACATGTGTACAACTGGTACGTCATAATCGCCGTGTCGATGTCTTGCAGAAATCGTTGGGCGTACCCCATGCCCTATACCCATTGCATCAGTTCCGTCGTTCCAGTTCTACCAACAGTCTTTCATCTGGAGGAGGTGGAGAATACCGACGTACCCGTGTAAAAGTACCCGCGTCTACCAGAGGCCAGGTTCTTCTGAGGCAGCGATTCGTTTGGGCATTTCCATCTTGATAGTTAGAGTTTCCCAGTTCCATCTCGCGTTCGATTTTTGTGTCAGATGGAAATGGACAGTCGATTGCAGAGGAGTTAACCATTATGCAGCACCGCGAGGGGAGAAATAAAGATGAAGACCACAAAGAAAACTTTAAAAGTGAGATAATGGAAGGTAAAAGTGGAAGTACGATAGAAGGCATAATATTAATTTTTTTTATAAAATAGGAAAAAGTAGTAAAAGCCCATTGAGAAAGTAGCGATCCAATTTAAATGGTTCTGGTGTTACAGATTAGAAGTGCTTATGTAGTAACGAGAAACAGTAATTGTTTTATACGAACTTTCATTTAAATTATCCAAATGGCATATAAACCTGAGTGAAATTCAGTACGAGCCAGAAAGAATGCCCAAACTGTTTATAAAAACATTTTTAAAACAGGCCTTTATGATTTTCAAACGCAGACGTGTTAGTGAGACTTTGGAGTTCCTTGCAGAACATAGCACACATTTCTTAAAGATCACATCATTCAGATCAGCACCGGCGTTATCGGAGCACTCATGTAGACGAGCTACGAAGCTGTTAGGCAACGTGTTCTCCAGTACAGCAACAGGATTACCGGCGACAGCTCTACGAATCTTGGCCTCCAGCGACTGGAGGTTTTCAGGGCGAGTTTCCAACATTCTGCACTCAAGATAACCCCAGAGGAAGCAATCGGCAGCTGTCAGATAAGGCGAACGTGGCGGCCAAGCCACACCACCATATCAGAGATGAGACGTCCAGGAAACCGTTCCTGTAGTACCTGTGTCGCTGACTACACGCACACGCACCCGCAGTCACTACAGCCAACTGAAAAGGGACTTTTTTCCTGACTCATGCAGTTCTATTGTGAAAGTAACGGGGCATGCGAATGTGGACTGAAGTATTTTTAGGTCGAAAGAGTAGTCTAATGAACAGTAACGATCCCAATGGGAATTACTACTGCCGGTGAATGCAGATTCATCTTAACCAGTTTGCAAAGGGAACTGTAAGCTATTTTTCTTGGCAATCGGTAATGTGTGAAATGTCATTGCTCCCAAAGTCGCATAAAGCTGCACGTATTCAGTTGTCAAAATAACACAGGAACTTGGGAATAGCTGACCGGAGGCTTTTAGTGCTGTCCTATGAGTCCCAATATTGCCTTTTTTGAATAATATAGGGCTTCGAGAACAACCAAGGAAGGTGGTATCTCAGGCAAGACTGGTTTGGCGATGGTTTTTTCTTTGATGAACCTTGACTTGTCCCCTCCCCCTCCTCATCGTAGTTGCAGTCACCATCCTCGCAATGTTGTGGAGTGACGTAATTATCAAAGCTACAGGAGATGATATTTACTAGTCGTGACGTGTTTATTAGGGAGAAGTGGTTTTTCCTGAAGTTTTCAGTTACATTTGGGGGTGAATTTAATGGTTAGTGGAAGAACTCAATTATAATCTAATTTCCGTCCTTGATATGGAGCCGTGCCTGAACAGTCTCACATCGAGCTTTAATTTCTCTCTCTATGGATTTGAGGTTCTTATGAACCGTTATAAACAGACCAGCAAAACGGTCTGATTTCCAGCTTCAATTTCTGTCTCTGTGGATTTGAGGTTCTTGTGAACTGCTATAAATAAACCCGCTCCACTTACTACTAATATATGCTTTCGATATACACTTAGATTTACCCCAGATACCTGGCTCCTAGCGAATTCAGGTGTTAACCAGTTTTCTTTAATTACTATTACATTGGCTTCGCTGTTTTAGGAGTTCTTCCAACTGTTTGACTACAGTCAGTGCTTCGGAAGTTTATCACTATGATTATAACAGCCTCATCTGTTGCATTTCCTTGGGGTTACGCTATGTTTCGTACAACCATCTATTTCTGGACTGGATCGAGTTAACCATAATCTAAAACTCTTGTTTACACTCCATACAGTCAGCTACGTGGGTAGGCTGCTTCTGATGTATGGTGCACACATGACCCACTTCTCAAACCTATGAAGCAAATCTCAGAAGTCACACCTTGTCAAATAACTTTTGAAGTCTCTTTGTTTTAAGACTTCTGATCGACTCAGAACTAAGGGGCCACGACCGGTCAATGTGACAGTGCTTCAGGTTGCGATCTATCATCGCTAGAACGCAGTGAGTGATGCTGGTCTTCAACATCTCTCCTGACAGTCTCTGGAACGATCAATGTGTGTAGGCCTATGACCTCTGAGCCCATACGATAGGCATCGTTCTTTCTGACATTTGCTGGGATAGGCAGTGGAGGATTGTACACAGTACACGGTTTGCAGCTAAAATCCAATCTGACTTCACATCACAGACTACAAAAGCGAACGGAAATCTTCATTTACATTGCTTAGGCATCTGCTACGAGCAGTAGCATTGCGACAGTCCTGGGAATACTATCTACAAATGAAATGGATATTGATGAAAGACAGCCGGCCTGTGTGGCCGAGCGGCTCTAGGCGCTTCAGTCTGGAAGCGCGTGACCGCTACGGTCGCAGGTTCGAATCCTGCATCGGGCATGGATGTGTGTGACGTGCTTAGGTTAGTTAGGTTTAAGTAGTTCTAAGTTCTAGGAGACTGATGACCACAGATGTTAAGTCCCATAGTGCTCAGAGCCATTTGAACCATTTGATGAAAGGCAACGTCAAGCGCATGATGGTACTGACTTCATTCAGCGGTGGCAAGTGGACTGGAACTCGGCCACGGATTTCCCGCTTTACGCTTTACGCCTTATCGCTTCGGATACCTGAGCACGCTTCCTGTCCAATCCAAATACCTGACACACACTACTTCTGCAGCGGCTCCTGCCCACGGACATGTCCGAAAGAAAAGACACCACACATATAATAGAAATGGGTTTTATTAGACCTCATTCCTCTCTGGACAGTCTTCCCCTTAAAATCAATAACAATATCTAAGGTCAGCCAGGATATATCGACATCTAATTAATGAAAGAGCATAGGCCACAGGAGTTTGCCACAAAAATCGGGGACATAGGCATTTCAGAGTACGATGCTGTAAACCCAACTGGCCGCTATTTTTGAAGGACTGGCAGATGAACTATTGAGTAGACAGTGACCATCAAACTGACTTCATTAGGTATGAGGCAACAAAAAATACCACGGAGAAAACTAATGAGTCCACAGCATGCCTTGCACAATCCCCGACAAGAACAGCGACCAAAAATAATGTAGGAAACACAGGTAACACGTCCTGAACAATAAAAATTTACTATTTAGCAAGATTCACAAATAACTTAAACTGGTGAAGTGCGAATCAGGAGAAATATATTGCAGAGCACAAACAACACACACTATAATTACAGAGCAGACTCGACAAACAAGACAATTTACCAGCCAAGTTTAGCACAACGACATACATAAGCGCGAACGGAAATGTGTATGAATGCACACTATGTGATTAAAAGTATCCGGAAAACCCAGAACAATACACGCTTTTCATATTAAGTGAATTGTACTGCCACCTATTGCCAGGTACTCCATATAAGCGACCTCAGCAGTCATTAGATATCGTGAGAGAGCAGAATGGGGCGCTCCGCGAAACCCACGGACTTCGAACGTGGTCAGGTGAATGGGTGTCACTTGGGTCATTTGCCTGCACACAAGAGTTCAACACTCTTAAACATCCCTAGGTCCACTGCTTTCGATGTGAAAGTGAAGTGGAAACATGAAGGAACACTTACAGCACAAAAGCGTACAGGGCGACCTCGTCTGTTGACTGACAGAGACTGCTGACAGTTGAAGAGAGTCGTAATGTGTAATAGGCAAACATCTATTCAGACTATCACACAGGAATTCCAAACTGCATTAGGATCCACTGCAAGTACTGTGGCAGTACTTGGACGATTGAACAGTGGAAAAACGTTGCCTGGAGTGACGAATCACGGTACACAATGTGGCGATCCGATGGCAGAGTGTGGGTATGGCGAATTCCCGGTGAACGTCATCTGCCAGCGTGTGTAATGCCAACAATAAAACTCGGAGGCGGTGGTGTTATGGTGTGTGTGGTCGTGTTTTTCATGGAGGGGGCTTGCACAACTTGTTGGTTTGCGTGGCACTAACACAGCACAGGCCTACATTGTTGTTTTAAGCACTTTCTTGCCTTCCACTGTTGAAGAGCAATACTGGGATGGCGACTGCATCTTTCAACACGGTCGAGCACCTGTTCATAATGTACGGGCTGTGGCAGAGTGGTTACTCGACAATAACATCCCTGTGATGGACTGCCCTGGACAGAGTCCTGACTTGAATCCTGTAGAACACCTCTGGGATGTTTTGGAAGGCCGACTTCGTGGCAGGCGTCACCGACCGTCATCGATACCTCTCCTCAGCGCAGCACTCCGTGAAGAATGAGCTGCCATTCTCTAAGAAACCTTCCAGCACCTGATTGAACGTATGCCTGCGAGAGTATAAGCTTTCATCAAGGCTAAGGGTTGGCCAACACCATATTGAATTCCAATATTACTAATGGGGGGCACCACGAACTTGTAAGACATTTTCATCCAGGTGTCCGGATACTTTTGATCACATAGTGTCTGAAGGAACGTAACCACCGTAAAAAATAAGGACCGTGAGTCGTGCTTGTATAGCTCAGATGGTAGAGCACTTGCCCCCGAAAGGCAAAGGTGCCGAGGTCGGACACACAGTTTTAACCTGCGAAGAAGTTTCATATCAGCGCATACTCCGTTGCAGAGTGCAAATCTCGCTCTCAGTACGGACACTATCCAACAGTAAAAAAACATAGGATCCAAGATATTCATAGACATAAAGATTTAGATGCGAAGCTCATAACCTAAATGACGAAAGAATTATCCACATCACCCTATAATATATAACAAGAATAGGGAATGAAAAGCGGCAAGCAATCACCCTCTCCACAACCAACGCAGCAGGCAGATTAATACTGAAGGCAGATCACATATATTAAAGAAATATATGACCTCCTAAGACCAGTCTACTGAAAAATATCAGGACCTCTGGATATACACAGTGTGTCTACCGATCTTGTATGAGTCCACGGAAGAACTGAATTCGAGCCCCAACTCCCATCCCCCCAGTACTGCTGTGGGTTGACTGTTACAAAGTGCTAGGCGATATCAATCCATTTTTCATTTCGAGGGCACTGGAAAATTGTACTCTGAGAAGAAACTTCGCTCCCTCCTAGTGGTGCAGGTGGGCTCCCGTATGGTCTCAGGCATCCTTTGCTGGCAGAGGGTAATCCATGAATCTCATTAGGTCATGCACACCTACCTGGAGTGTTGAGCAACATTCGCTGAAGCCAGTTAGTGGCCTACTCCAGTGTCATTGTGTGGACAACGCCGGGGTTGCTCTGCGTGCTGGACAGTGAATGCCACACTCATCTTGTCACCCCCTAGAGATAGTATGAGCATGACGCGTTCGATTTTCTGTTTCAACTTCAAAGCCCCAGAAAAAGCGGCCCCTCTCATGTAGTGTGGCAGCGTCGGTTCAGTTATGCTTCAAAAGTTGGTTTGTCCAATGAGATAGCATCATGCCACCAAGCGCATTCTGCGTACAGGCTGTGCAATCAATGTAACATTGGTTCAGTCCAGGGCTAACCTCGTCATGCTAAAATGTGGGTCCTGTACGCAGCCGGCCGAGCAGTTCTAGGCGTTTCAGTCTGGAACCGCGCTACCACTACGGACGCAGGTTCCAACCCTGCCTCGGGCATGGATGCGTGTGATGTCCATAGGTTAGTTAGGTTTAAGTAGTTCTAAGTTCTAGGGGACTAATGACCTCAGATGTTAAGTCCCATAGTGCTCAGAGCCATTTGAACCATTTTTTTCTTGTACGCTAAATGTGAGAGGTTTGCTGTCCTTTCCCAGACTGTTCATAAATTTTGTTACATTTCTCGTCGGTAGCACTAACAATAGCTTGGAGTCGTCCCCTTACAGCTGAATTTTTGGAAATTTGGAAACTCGGCAGGAAGAAGGATATTTTTGGGCGTTCGGGGGACGAACGGCAGAGGAGTCGGGGAGTTGGGAGAGATTCGAAGACAGAGGGTTCGGGGCGGGGACGACAGGACCTGAATGACATCTGGATCAGCTTAGCACACTTCTCTGATCTGTAATCTGAGCTGCTCACTTCTCCAATGTTTCTAATACGCATTTCGTGTTGCTGATTTAATTCGAATTTGTATTTTGTTTGCTGCGCGGAGTGGCCGTGCGGTTTGAGGAGTTGTGTCACGGATTGCGCGGCTCCTCCCGCAAGAGGTTCGAGTCCTCCCTCGGGCATGGGCATGTGTGCTGTTCTTATCATAAGTTAGTTTGACTAGTGTGTAAGTCTAACGACCGATGACCTCAGCAGTTTGGTCCCTTAGGAATTCACACACGTTAGAACGTTTGTATTTTGTTTCGATCACATCGTATCTGCGAGCTGCTCAGATAAGGATAGCTTCATGATTCATTCTCTATGCAGTTTTTGTTTCATTTGGTACATCCCACAATGTTAGCGTCCCCATTTTTGTCAAAAAATATGGTTCAAATGGCTCTGAGCACTATGTGACTTAACACATGAGGTCATCAGTCCCCTAGAACTACTTAAACCTAACTAACCTAAGGGCATCACACACATCCATGCCCGAGGCAGGATTCGAACCTGCGACGCAGCGGTCGCGCGGTTTCAGACTGAAGCGCCTAGAACCGCTCGGCCACATTAGCCGGCCCCATTTTGGCCAGCTAATTTGTAACTTTCTTTCCTGTAAACTGTAGTTAGGTCGTTTCCCGAATGCCTGGACTGGGATTTGCATGGCGAATGGTTAGGCGTTCTCGCATGCATAATAAAAATTTGATGGACTCTTCGGCTTGTGAGGCCATACTGCACCACATTTTCTATAACTATGTCACCTATAATGGATTTAAGGAACCAGTACAGACTGACTAACCACTGTACAAACTTTTAAGAAGTTACGAATGGTAGACTATGACAGACCATGTTACTATCACCATTCCCTATTATGAAGAAGACAAATTTTCCAGGATACCGCAATTAAAAAATCCCACCCATTCCCCACAGCATCGCAATTGAAGCGAGAATGTGAATAGTCAAGTGCTGGTGAGTGCATCTAGTACTGTGTAAGATGTGATTGCAAGTGTTTCGTAACAGAATTTCCGTGTGGAACCAAGATCACAATACCGCGCAAAGCAGAACCCTTAAAACCACGCATTCGGGAGGACGACGGTTCAATCCCGTCTCCGGCCATCCTGATTTAGGTTTTCCGTGATTTCCCTAAATCATTTCAGGCAAATGCCGGGATGGTTCCTTTGAAAGGGCACGGCCGATTTCCTTCCCAATCGTTCCCTAACCCGAGCTTGCGCTCCGTTTCTAATGACCTCGTTGTCGACGGGACGTTAAACACTAACCACCACCACCTTAAAACCACGTCACTCCTATGTCGGCACAGATCTTGTTCCACCTCGCCGACGGTGACAAGGAGATGCGCATCGGAGAGAGGTGCATAACATATGAAGTAGAGTGGAGTGCCATAAAATGCCCCGATGTTTTCCCGAAATTCGTTTCAAACACATACAAGGAAGGGATTATTACGGCGGCGGTAAAACAGCAACGTGCTCTGACGCAATTCCGTAGTATATACATAGTTATCATTAAATATATTCTTATTTTTACAAGGTGACAGTATTCAATATTTTTCTCGGTTTTCGTAGTTCTCTGATCTAGATTCTAATGTAAAATGGGTCTTACTATGAAATATTCTCTGTCTCGTGTTTATTCTTGTTCACAAAATTTCATTTTCTCTACTTTAAGCCAACACAAATTCACAAAGGCTCTCAACTAACACTGTGTTAAAATTTAAGGATATATGTCAGCGTTATAGATCGCTTGATACTTAAAATTCATGGTGGAAGGAGAAACTGCGAAACAGTTCAACTAAGTGAAGCCTGTGGAGACGAGGGCGTGAATTTTAATGAGACCCGGATCTGACAAGTTTTAATGGGCTTCACCTGGAACCATTGTTCTTTTTTATCCCTTTCTTCCGCAGTCACCGAAGTTTAATCACTTGCAAAAGTATAAGGAACTCCGGCGGTATGCAATCACCGTTTTTTTCAGGACAAAGATAGACAGAGCCTGCGGACGCAGAAAATACAAATTCTTTTCCACGTTTAGTCTTCTGTCGACATTGAGATGAAATGGAAGTTCCAATTTCTTTTGTTCTGTATTATACCAAACTATAAACCTATTTTCGCCATTGCAGAGTTAGCAGAGATATTCAAAATCTACAGTAAAGTTACCTTTTATGTCGGTTTTCTTCCCTGCTACGATATGAATTTTCATGCCTGTTAAAACTTGGAGCCACGAGAAGTTCTGAATGCAATTTCTCTTTCAGCTCAAGGAATCATTTAATTGTACTCTAGATTCCTGAATGTGGAACGCAATCGTCTTTTTCTAGTGGCACCATTGCTGAGAGGTTTTGGATTTTTGCTGCAATTTCATGGCTGCAGAGATTCGTTATTTGTTCCTGCACGAATGACAGTGAAGTACTGATATTAGAGTCGAAGTCTGTGTACTAAGAGGGGAGAGCGTACATTACTATGTTGTCGATGATCAGTGACATGAGTCAGTGGAAAAATTATTTACAACACCTATTACATGAATTTGCACAGGTCTGCAGGTATCAACTTCAGAGATTTTTCTCAGAATAACAAATAAAAACAATTGTGAAGTAAAATGCCGCTATACAGGGTGGTCAGAAACTGTCTGAAAAGCTTGTAAAGGTGTTGTAATGGAGGATGTGCTGATAAGTAATAGTAAAGAAAAAATTCGATACATTGGGCCGTTTGCGAGTTAATTAGCATTGAAGCTAGCCACTCAGGCCGTTTCGCGCCCAAATCCAAGCGGCCCGCCCAATACAATTAGTGTCAATTGTTCTCATAGCCTAGTTAATAGTTCACATGGCTGCTCAGCCTTTGGCTAGGATTCAGCCCTTACTCTCGCCCCTTGCCCGATTTTTGTATCGCTCTGTCGTTCAGTTTTAGGAAACCAAACGAAGAAAACGTTTGGCTACACCGCCTGTGGTGGGCCTCTTAAATTTGCCCGATTGGCTAACTTGAAGGTAAGTTAACTGGAAAACTGGACTACGAATCGATTTTTTTTTTGTTGACGCTTATTTTCCGGCACAACCTACCCTGTAACACCCTCAGAAGTTTTCAGATCACCCTGTATATGAAGGTGCTTTATGTCAGAGTAATGCACAATCAACCTCTGAACGTTTGTTGGTAGAGAAAGGTTGCCCAAAGTGTACGCTTTTTTTGCAAAGTAGAAGTAAAATGTAGGTCAAGCGGTGGTTAGAAGTAGTTAATGTACGTAGTGTTTGCACATACTGGTATAGAGGATCTTGATGCTGTGGTGTCCTCTGACTGTACTGATGTTGATATAAAGCTCTTATTATAACTGACGACGCTGATTATGGGAATCATCAGGTGCTAGATAATGTGATCAAGAAAGAGTGTACGGCAATGTTGGCTAGGAAACACAGAAAGGTATTTTCAGCCGCCTACTCTGAAAGGGATTTCTTCTTCCGCGCACAATGGGTTCTTCCTTACAAGTGTACTGGTGAAGTTCAGAAACGGAAATAATATTAATAATGAACACAGATGTTTTGTAAATGATGCAGTTACCTAAAATGAAGTACTATAAGAAACGATCTGCTTAGACATCCAGTCCGCAGCTCGTGGTCGTGCGGTAGCGTTCTCGCTTCCACGCCCGGGTTCCCGGGTTCGATTCTCGGCGGGGTCAGGGATTTTCTCTGCTTCGTGATGACTGGGTGTTGTGTGATGTCCTTAGGATAGTTAGGTTTAAGTAGTTCTAAGTTCTAGGGGACTGATGACCGTAGATGTTAAGTCCCATAGTGCTCAGAGCCATTTGAACCATTTTGTTTAAACATCCAGTTAGACCTCGATAAGATATGAGAGTGGTGTAAAGTCTGGCTACTTGCTTTACACACACTCCTCTCTCTCTCTCTCTCTCTCTCTCTCTCTCTCTCTCACTCACACACACACACACACACACACACACACACATACACATATACACTCACAGAGAGAAAGAGAGAGAGAGAGAGAGAGAGAGAGAGAGAGAGAGAGAGAGGAGAGAGAGAGAGAGAGAGAGAATGAAATGTATAGTTCCAGAGACTTTCTGAAGTCTCAAACATATATGATGTATGTATGCAGACTGAGACACTGAAATGGTAACTCGATTTCAAGAGGGATACCCTTTTTCATTCGATGCTGAGGTGCTATTCCAGCACAGATGGCGAGTCTCTGGAATACTGTTAGAGTTTAGGGGGATACTAAGCGGGATGGTCAGAGGAGGGAGGAGTGCTAAGCTGGACCACGCAAGTTGTGTGCATCCACTGTGTCAGGTGGAGGTGGGGGGGGGGGGGGGGGGCGTAGTGATTAGCGCTTCTGCCTAATGGGTTAGAATCCTGCCTTTGGTACAAATTATCATTCGGCGCTTCAGTCAGCGTATATGCGTCACAAAAATATAAAGCGACGTGCTTCAAAAAACGCAAGAAACTAGTATCCTATGACTACAGTGTCAGTGAGTCGTAACTGGAATCATCAGAACATGACTGAAACAATTTGTGAGGATATGAAGTGGAATGATAGCGTGGGCTCATCTTAGGCGAAGCCCGGCGGCTGTTCAGCACCGGAGATGAAGTGCCTTTTTCACGGGCGCTCAAGACGTGGCCGCGATCAGTCGCATTAATAGTCCACATTTTGCGCACTCTGCCCTCGACTGTAACGCCTACAACCAGTAGAATGTCTGACGGCGTCACATAACGTGGTACGCAGCATAATTTCAGTCGCCGTGATAGAGCTGCCTAGTTGTTGGGACTCTGGACTCGAGCTATTAAAGAGAGTGGCTCAGATCTGCCTTTCGATACCGCAATTTAGGTTTCCCTAAATCGAGTAATGCGGGATATCCGTTAATTCTCTTTCACAGGACATGGCGCATTCTTTCTCCATTCTTTTTTCATTTCGAGTGGCTCGCCTTCTGGTGGTAATGAGTCGAATCTTTCTTTCTATTCGACGACTTTTGTCGTTTAGATTGGTTGAACACAGGTCCAATTCCCCTCTAAGAATGATTCTTTCGCAACAATAGATCACCTCCTACCACTGAGGAAGCAACACGTTACAGCTTTATTCTGGCAATTTTATGTATCACAGCGTGCCGAGTAATGAGATGTACATCTAACATTTCTTAGAAAGATTAACCCTCGCAATACCAATGTGTGTGTGTGTGTGTGGGGGGGGGGGGGGGGGGGGGGGGGGAAGTACTTTATTCCCACCTCTTGAAAATATTATAAACTTTTCAGTTACTTTATATTTTAAAATTTTGAAAGAGATCTATTGTTGTAATGAATTATTCTACCAGGTTCCATAAATATTTTAATTTTTCAGTTAAACTTAACACAAAATTTAAGTTTAGTGGCCAGTATCAATTTCTGTAATGAATCTCATACTCAATATTTTCAGGTTCAGGACCATACTTATACATCAGTATCCCTTGAAGTAGTATGTTGTGAGTAAAGATCGACAACAGTTAATGAAAGTAGCATTTTTTAATTTTTTGTGGTGGTCATAAAGTACCCACAGCCTGTTACTAGACGTTATTGAAAATGTGTTGATATTGCTAAGTGAGCTAAAAGATATTTTCAGGATCTGGACCGTCCTTGCACATCAATATCTCTTTAAAAAGCATATTATTAGTATATGTAAACAATAATTAACGAATTTGGTTAATTTTTAATCTTTTTAGGGAGGGTAATGCGCGTTATGGAAAATGCGTTGGTATTGCTAGAGTTTCTGGGAGAAACGATCGTCTCAACCTCGTACGTCGTACGTCGTACCATGATTTCCTGGTGCAATTAGAAGGAAAGGGAAGTTCTTTCTGAAGTTGTTAATGAGAAATGTTGAAATTAGGACACACACATCCTTCACGCGAGAAATTTTGTGTCTACTTTACGAATTATTGAAGACAACTTTGACTAAATAGTATACAGAATAATGGACTGAGAATTTAACTTCTAAAAAACTCAGTGGTATAGCCAGCCGCACAGAGTGGCGGTTTGAGGCACCATGTCACGGACTGCACGGCCCCACCCGCCGGAGGTTCGAGTCCTCCCTCGGGCACGGGTTGTGTGTTGTTCTTAGCATAAGTTGGTTTAAGTAGTGTGTAAGTTCACAAAAATGGCTCTGAGCACTATGGAACTTAACATCTATGGTCATCAGTCCCCTAGAACTTAGAACTACTTAAACCTAACTAACCTAAGGACATCACATAACACCCAGTCATCACGAGGCAGAGAAAATCCCAGACCCGGCCGGGAATCGAACCCGGGAACGCGGGCGTGGGAAGCGAGAATGCTACTGCACGACCACGAGCTGCGGAGTAGTGTGTAAGTACAGGGACCGATGACCTAAGCGGTTTTGTCCCTTAGGAATTCACACACACATTTTAGTGTAGCCGTTTTGACCGAAATCTGCATTTAAAATACAGAATTCTGACTTGAAAGCATAGGGGTGCTCTTTCTAGAAGGTACAATGGCGTGCTGAATAGCAATACCTCCGAATTTTTTTATGTGAAATATCTTCAAGCTTTTGAAAAGAAACAAACGTTCTTAACATTCAACATCATTATTTTTCATGTCTACAGATTTATTTCCGATCATAGCCATCCCGGCGACTATCATATTTCTCCCCGACCAGTCTGTTGATAGCATCACAGTAGAATGTTTTACATTGGTGACAGAGCCGCAACCTCACCTATGCTTGCATCGCTTCATCACTATCAAAGCGAAGTCCTCTAAAGTGATCTTTAAGTTTTGCAAACAGATGAAAATCGGATGGGGCCAAGTCGGTACTGTATGGAAGATGATTGATGACAGTAATCCCAAGGCGTCGGATTGTTGCAGGCGCTGTATCGCTCGTGGGTGACCTGGCGCTGTCATGGTGAAGGGTTGCGCGTTCCGTGTGTGGACGAACTCTTCGAATTCGAAACTCGGTTACAGCACGTTGTTTCTGACGCACTGACATAATTACGTTACAGACCGGCATTTTGCATGCTGCGATTCGGAGTCCTCTAGCGGCAGAGGGTTTGCAAGTATGTAGACATGGAGAAAAATTACCTAGACTTCTAATAACTTTTGTTTCATTTCAAAAGCTTTAAGAGTATAGCCATAAAAATCGGGAGGCTTTATTGGTTCAAATGGTTCTGAGCACTATGGGACTTAACATCTGAGGTCATCAGTCCCCTAGAACTTAGAACTACTTAAACCTAACTAACCTAAGGACATCACACACATCCATGCCCGAGGCAGGATTCGAACCTGCGACCGTAGCAGTCGTGCGGTTCCGGACTGTAGCGCCTAGAACCGCTCGGCCACCGTGGCCGGCTCGGGAGCCTTTATTCTTCAGCACATCCTCTTACTTCTGAGTATTGTGACAGGAGAGTCGATAACATAAAATTGCAATTTGAGGACCGTTGGTAGCAGAAGCTTGAGTATTTTAAAACGCTTTCTTGGCTAAAGTTGATTTACGTGATATGTGGTAAATGAAACTGGCACCTAGTGGTGGGGGCACCCGGGTCACACACGACAAACAGAGCGGCAAATTCGCTCGCTGTGTGTCAGTGTTGACAGGAGAGAGCAACGGCGCTAACGATAAACAAACTGACACCGAAGCGCTGACGACGTGTCGTCAGCGAGTGCAAACTGTGAACCAGCTGATTGCGCCAACTCGTCCGTATCGTGAATCGTCACACGCATTCAATTTGCCGTCGCTTGGTGAGCGCGAAACACACAGTCGAATTACAAGTGCTGGCGCTCTTGTACAAAAGCAAGCGAAATCGTCTGTGTCTTTACTACCGCTTCCAATCGACGCGCGGTATGATACTTCAGAGATGTTGATACTTGATTGCTTGCATCATTGTCGTAGAACAACTCTCTGTGAGAATAGCAGTGGACGCTCTTCAAGTCTATCATTTTCTTAGTGACATGTTCTCGGTTTTCAGGCCGCATTACTTCGAATACAACACTCGAACTTCTGCTAGCTGTCTGTGACATCGTCATGAGGAGTGGAAAAACGATGGACTTCCAGGGCGGGCAATGTCTGAGTGCTGCAGTGACGCATGCGCAGGGAGGCGAGATGGTCAGTTCGCAGCAACTTCGCCTCGCCGTGAGAACTACCGGCCCTGCAACGAAACTGTGACGCCACACTACTCGGCTCGAGGCCCCCTACAAAAACAGGCCATGTAGCGTACGTCTCAGCACGTGACACTGCAAGTCTTCCGAATGCCAGCAGCCGTCTCCGGCGAGAAGCGGGTAACTATTTCAGAAGAGTTTAATATTTCTTTACTCCGCGTTTAAATGCATGCGACCTCTCGATAGCCCACGACAAAAGTAAGACCTTTACTGGGTACCCTTTCAATTAAATATTCATTTCCCGTGGGCCCTGCACGGTGCCGAGCCTTCCCGAAGTGTGGCGGAGAAGCCTACTGCTGCGGCGTCGCAAGTTCGGTCCGTGTATCTCGTTGACCCCAGCACATTAAAGAATTATGAATCTTACGTGAAACAGTTACTCTCTCGCCGTCGCAGACCTGCAGCGTCACGTGCTGTGAGGTACGCGCCGCGGCCTGTCTTTCTCGTGAGCCTCGCCGTGGGACCGAATGACATCAGGTGTTGCGAGAGGCCGGCGCTACGTGTGAAACCGTCGCCCCTGCCTCCCTATAAGTGACGTTCACCCGCCTTTGCTTTCGCGGGTTGAAAACCGAGAATATTTTATTTATTCATTCCATTGGGAAACATTCTGAGGACACCCATCATTTCCATAAGGAGCTCTAAAGAAGAATTACAACCTCATGTAACAACTTTAAGATCGTCGGTGTTATCTTTAGAAGCACAAGGACTGGTAGCTACAGAATTTTAGCAAATTTTACCTGTAATGTATTAATTGCCAGCCTTGCAACTTACATCTTGTATGTTAGAGGTTTAAATGTAGTTCGTGGTGTTTCTGAAGAAGTATCAAAATACGGAAGAAAGGAGAACGAACTCTTCCAATATACATGGTGGTCCACTGATCGTGACCAGGCCAAATATCTCACGAAATAAGCGTCAAACGAAAAAACTACATAGAACAAAACTTGTCTAGCTTGAAGGGGGAAACCAGATGGAGCTATGGTTGACCCGCTAGATGGCGCTGCCATAGGTCAAACAGATATCAACTGCGTTTTTTATCATAGGAAACCCCATTTTTCATTACATATTCGTGTCGTATGTAAACAAACATGAATGTTTTAGTTCTACATCTACATTTATACTCCGCAAGCCACCAAACGGTGTGTGGCGGAGGGCACTTTACGTGCTACTCTCATTACCTCCCTCTCCTGTTCCAGTCGCGTATGGTTCGCGGGAAGAACGACTGCCCGAAAGCCTCCGTGCGCGCTCGAATCACTCTAATTTTACATTCGTGATCTCCTCGGGAGGTATAAGTAGGGGGAAGCAATATATTCGATACCTCATCCAGAAACGCACTCTCTCGAAACCTGGAGATCAAGCTACACCGCGATGCAGAGCGCCTCTCTTGCAGAGTCTGCCACTTGAGTTTGCTAAACATCTCCGTAACGCTATCACGCTAACCAAATAACCCTGTGACGAAACGCGCCGCTCTTCTTTGGATCTTCTCTATCTCCTCCGTCAAGCCGACCTGGTACGCATCCAACACTGATGAGCAATACTCAAGTATAGGTCGAACGAGTGTTTTGTAAGCCACCTCCTTTGTTGATGGACTACAATTCCTAAGGACTCTCCCAATGAATCTCAAACTGGTACCCACCTTATCAACAATTAATTTTATATGATCATTTCACGTCAAATCGTTCCGCACGCATACTCCCAGATATTTTACAGAAGTAACTGCTACCAGTGTTTGTTCCGCCACTCCCTGCACCAAGTGCCTATCCGCTGCAGATCTTCCTGCATTTCACTGCAATTTTCTAATGCTGCAACTTCTCTGTATACTACAGTATCACCCGCGAAAAGCCGCACGGAACTTCCGACACTATCTACTAGGTCATTTAAATATATTGGACCATTTTTTTCGCTTTATGATAGATGGCGCTGTAATAGTGACACACATATGGCTCACAATTTCAGACTAACAGTTGGTAACAAGTAGGTACGTTTGAACATTTTATTTCGGTTGTTCCAATGTGATACATGTACCTTTGTGAACTTATCGTTTCTGAGAACGCATGCTGTTACAGCGTGATTACCTGTAAATACCACATTAATGCCATAAATGCTCAATATGATGTCCGTCAACCTCAATGCATTGGGGAATACGTGTAACGACAATCCTCTCAACAGCGAGTAGTTCGCCTTCCGTAATGTTCGCTCATAAATTGACAATGCGCTGACGCATGTTGCTAGGCGTTGTCGGTGGATCACGATAGCAAATATCCTTCAACTTTCCCCACAGAAAGGAATCCGGGGACGTCAGATCCGGTGAACGTGCGGGCCATGGTATGGTGCTTCGACGACCAATCCACCTGTCATGAAATATGCTATTCAATACCACTTCAACCGCACGCGAGCTATGAACCGGACATCCATCATGTTGGAAGTACATCGCCATTCTGTAATGCAGTGAAACTTCTTGTAGTAACATCGATAACATTACGTAGGAAATCAGCATACATTGCACCATTTAGATTGCCATCGATAAAATGGGGTCCATTTATCCTTCCTCCCATAATGCCGCACCATACGTTAACCCTCCAAGGTCGCTGATGTTCCACTTGTCGCAGCCATCGTGGATTTTCCGTTGCCCAATGGTGTATATTATGCCGGTTTACGTTACCGCTGTTACTGAATGACGCTTCGTCACTGAATAGAACGCGTGCAAAAAATCTGTCATCGTCCCGTAAATTCTCTTGTGCCCAGTGGTAGACCTGTACACGACGTTTAAAGTCGTCGCCATGCAATTCCTGGTGCATAGAAATATGGTACGGGTGCAATCGATGTTGATGTAGCATTGTCAACACCGACGTTTTTGAGATTCCCGAGTCTCGCGCAATTTGTCTGCTACTGATGTGCGTATTAGCCGCGACAGCAGCTAAACCACCTACTTGGGCTTCATCATTGACGTTTCACATGTGGCTGAACATTTCCTTTCTCCTTAAATAACGTAACTATTCGGCGAACAGTCCGGACATTTGGATGATATCGTCCAGGATACCGAGCAGCATACATAGCAAACGCCCGTTGCGCATTTTGATCACAATAGCCATACATCAACACGATATCGACCTTTTCCACAGTTGGTAAACGGTCCGTTTTAACACGGGTAATGTATCACGATGCAAATACCGTCCGCACTGGCGGAATGTTACGTGATACGAGGTACTTATACGTTTGTGACTATTACAGCGCCATCTATCACAAAGCGAAAAAAGTGAACTAAAACATCCATATTTCTTTACGTACTACACGGATATGTAATAAAAATGGAGGTTCCTATCTTAAAAAACGCAGTTCATATCCGTTTGACCTATGGAACCGCCATATAGCGGGCCAACCATAGCGCAATCTGGTTTCCCCCTTCAAGCTAGACAAGTTTCGTTCTTTGTAGTTTTTTCGTTTGATGCTTATTTCGTGAGATATTTGCCCCGGTCACTATCAATGGATCACCCTGTATAAACCTCCTTAGCTCACAAAATATGGAAAGGGAGCAAAAGAGTGTAAGGTAAACTTCAACACTTACCATTTCTTTGTGTATATTGATGAAGCAGTAAGGGAAACCTAAGAAATATTTGGAGATGGAATTAGAGTACAGGGTGACGAAATAACAATCTGAGATTTACCAATGATATTGTAACCTTCTCAAGCGCAGCAAAGGGCTCGCAGGTTGAACTGTACAGAACAGTCTTGAAAAGCGGTTATAAGATTAAAACTACAAAAATAATACAAGGAAATGAAATGTGATCGGATGATGTTGAGGTTATTAAAGCCGCAAAATATCAGTAGCTGTGGTGGAGACGCAGGTGCAGCATGTTGATATTACTTGACATTTCGTTGAGACACATGTGCGTAACGATAAGAGGAATGTCTGTGAAGCATAATTTGTACATTTACATCCGAGTTATGCTTCTGCGGCCTTATTATTTCGAGGAACAAACTTCATAGTAATTAATTCAAATAAACAGAAATGTGTTCATCTGTAGTAATCGACTGGATTATGTGAAAGAACTACGATATAATGGAATGTGAGTGTGTCGACCAGTCAATATCGTATTTACAAACTTCTCTCGGGTGTAGAAAAATTTCCGCTACCAATCACAATAAAAAAATATTTATTCGCACACAACAGGTTTCAGGCTTGTCTCATCGTCAGGTGTTTATAGATTCGTGTACATGTTTTTATTGCTGAAGGTCAATAAACATGAAGCAACGTTATTATGATTATGCGGTTTTGACAGTTTCCAGTGTATATCAGGAATGCACGACACAGTAGTGAAATATGCAGCTAAATTTTAAGAAACTGAAACATGGACGTGCAAATGATAGCAAATGTGCAACTGACAAGGGGAGGCCGCCAATTGTGAAATTCAGATTCGATTCATACTGTGCATGATAAAAGCTCATGGCCAGAGGTGTAATGTGGCAAAGCACCAAGATGCACTTCTCAGCCGTTGTCGAGAAAATCGACAGTTAAAAGAAGCCGTTGCGGTGAAATACTCTCTACGATTAATAATTACCAGCAGCGTCGTTGCGCAGGGGTAAGTGCTCAGGTTTGTAATCCACAGGTCACCGGATCGAATCTCGCGCCATGCAAATTTTTTTATTTTGTTTTTTGTAATTCAAATGTACACACACACACACACACACACACACACACACACACACACACATATATATATATATATATATATATATATATATATATATATATATATATATATATATCCAATCCATCGTCCACGATCAATTGTCTTCTCCGATTTTTGCCGATATGATACGATACGCGTGGTATGCATCAAACCTGACGGACGATAGAATAATTTTTTCAGAATGTCAATCAGGTGTGTTTCCCAACACATAATTTAAATAATTATTGTTCTTGTAAAAACGCATCGTTTATCAGATGTGCTCGATGTCGTGCTGTTCTCTGCTTTCCATGTTTCTGTGATAACTATCACTCTGGTTCGTGCAATACTCCAGCTACTTCTGGTCACTAATCGTTAATTATGTGCGAGTGTATACCGGACTTTTCAATAAATTATATCCACTTGAATACTATTTGTCATATTGTGTTTTATTTCAAGTATTATTTTTCCACGACAAACTTTCAACAACTTATTATATGCATAATTGTTGCAACTGATTGCCGGAAATTATATATATATATATATATATATATATTTGAATTACAAAAAAACAAATAATAAAAAAAAGTTGCATGGTGCGAGATTCGATCCGGCGACCTTTAGATTATGAACCCGAGCGCTTACCGCTGCGCCACGACGCTATAAAAAATTAATAATCGTAGAGAGTATTTCACCGCAACGGTTTCTTTTAACTCGATTTTCTCGACAACGGCTGAGAAGTGCATCTTGGTGCTTTGCCACATTACACCTCTGGCCATGAGCTTCTATTATGCGCAGTATGAATCGAATCTGAATTTCACAATTGGCGGCCTCCCCTTGTGAGTGGAAAAACTGTCAACACAGCGTAATTATAAGAAGAATGCTTCATCTTGATTGATATGCAGCAATATAAATATGTACATGAATGTACAAACACCTGCGCCGGCCGAAGTGGCCGTGCGGTTAAAGGCGCTGCAGTCTGGAACCGCAAGACCACTACGGTCGCAGGTTCGAATCCTGCCTCGGGCATGGATGTTTGTGATGTCCTTAGGTTAGTTAGGTTTAACTAGTTCTAAGTTCTAGGGGACTAATGACCTCAGCAGTTGAGTCCCATAGTGCTCAGAGCCTTTTGAACAAACACCTGAGGAAGGGCACAAGCCTGAAACCGATCGTGTGACGAATAAATAATCTTTTACTGTGACTGGTAGCGGAATTTTTTCTACACGCTATAAAGGAACAGTCACGGAGTTCAACAGCATCCAATATAGATAAATGGATGAAATTCACTTAAACGTTTCTCGTTTCAAATTTCCTAGTAATTTAATACAGTATTTTATTCTGTGATCGTAAGCCTAATCGTATTTGTTTAGTTCACGCGGAACACCATTAAGTGCGTTACGGTTAATGGATGTGAATCTCTCTATCTATTAGTCGTACAGTGCCTAAATTTGCTAAACTCGATCGTCTGACAGTTACATCCAAGTTCGGTGACAGTAAACTGTGTCTTCTTGTCAAAATAAGTACAGAATAAAGACACGGAACTGCACATAACCTGAATGCTACTATCCATGTTACGAAAACGCCGTTTCTTTTGTTGCCATACTACGAGAAAGCATTCTCACATATAAACGTAACAGCTGACATGCCAGGTTGAGGAACGTTACTGTGACCAAAACTTAATTACAGTATAGCAGTTGTTTAAATTTTTAGAATAAATTTCGCAGGACTTGAATTAAGCCGAAAGCCCACCTTAAGCGGCGCAACTTCCTTAAATTTACGCCCTGTATGTAAATCTAAACAGCATTCCACTGAATATGGGAATGTGGTTCAATGTTACATAATATTTTTTTTTATTTTAAATAAATCCTACTGCAGAACTGATGTAGACATTTTAGTCATCATGACGTTGTGAAGTACGTGTGTAAAGAAATTTATTGCCAACAGTTCCCTCAATTGCAAGAAAACAACAGAGAAAACTGCATTAAGTGGTACTAGAAACTTACAGTATCCTCCCTTCGTTGGTAACATAGTGAAATCAGCTACGCAGAGACTCAGTCTAAATACTTTACATCTCGTATATTCGCTTGACCTCGGGGCTTCAGACGACAAGCTTCCTCAACTTCTACCCATAAACATTGTTACCGTTCCAGTGAGTGTAAGGGCTAGGATGAAGTGGGTGTGACATTTATTTAAGACAGCATTCATTTATTAGAATATTAAAAAACAACAAACATTAATTTTAAAAATCTCTACGAAAAATTTCTGTGTTAGGTTTTTAAAATCTCAATATTTCCAGCAAGTAATGATCCTTCACCCGATAATAATAATAACAATAATAATAATGAATTTGAAAGTACTTCAGATAATTTATCACACAATGACATCAACAATAAGGCAGAGTTTTAGAATGCTCTATTACAAATGATTTCTCACACTGTTATAACAAGGCAGAATTTGTAACACTTACTTCCAACCAAAGCCCGATATAAAATTATGACTTAGGTTAGCAAGGTAGCACACGCCGTAACTAATTTTGAGGCATACCCTTTTACAATAGAAAAGTTTTAACTGAATAGCCATATGCTTAGCTAACGAAGAATGTGTCTGGACAACGATTCTGCAAGGCACACAGGTAACACTACCTGTCTAATTTACCAAATGAGAAAACATTACAACTCAACATCGAATATAATTATCAGAATGTGTTCTTCCAGAGCAACTTCTAACGTCTACAACCCAGTCAACCTTACTTGCTTCGTGATAACATTGGCCCCTCTATACGTGCCATAACCAGCAAAGCGGCCGCACAGACACAACAGCAACGTCTTTTAGCGGCACCCGAAAACTTTAAACCTCAGCAACAAGATTTCTTGACCATGGGTACCAAAAAGTGGACTAATGACAAGTGTGATAGTGACCGCCACTGTCACCGATACCGACCAAGCCGACAGGCTGCGTCGGTGTAGCGAACGGTGCTTTATAGGGAGAGTGAGGCCAAGTTGACACCTTCCACCACATTGTAGATCCCATCCAGACAGCAGCCCGCGCGACGTGTCTGTGCAGTCCGCAGCTGCAACCAGACGGTGACACGCCCAGTGCTGCTCACGGCTCGCATTGCAGCGAGTTCAAGACAGGCGGGCGCCGGAATTCAAGTCGCCGCAACTTGTGGCGACTGCAGCCGGCGCAGATACTTTCTAACCAGCATAGTTTTCAAACTTGACTTACTCAAGAACTGGCAACATTTCTAGACACGTGGAATCTACAGATTAAACCACATTTTGAAGAGATTTCTAGACCGTAGGAATGATAATCTCTTGGCTATTGATGTCAAATAAAAAGTTATGAATTCTTATATTCTATACAGGATATTTTCGTAAGAGAGTACAAACATTTAACACGACATTGGCGATGCTTCCCTGAACAATTTGAGGTAGGAGACCTGAGGAGATAATAGAAATAAAATCACATTACTGTGTACTTTTCTATTTACATTAGTTAAATGCAAGAACCATCATTGACACCATGAACGTACTATTTGTACTGTATCTTACAAAATGTGCTGAAACTGACGGCCACCAACCTCAATGCAAGTATGACATCGTCAAATAAGATTCTGACGGACCATGACAAATATCCTTGGGGTGTTTCGAATCACATCACAGGCAGCTATAATTTTAAACAACTAATTTCATCTCAGTATCCACAGGGGACTCATATACAAGTGACTTTAGATATCGCCACAGGAAATACTCAAGGGATTCAGGTCAGGTGACGTCGCACGCCATGGAATAGGACCTCTCCTTTCAATCCAACGATCAGGAAATACAGCACTGAGATGGTTGCGGGCATCCACGTTGAACTGAGCCGGTGCACCTTCATCTTGTATCCACTTCCTCTCACGACCAGCCAATGGTGCGTTGTAGAAGATACGGCTCGTCCTTCTTGTTCTTCCATATCTTCTTAAGCTGGCTTCTCCGACCCCAGGCTCCTTACCTCAAATTGTCCAGCGGAGAGTCCTCTGTGGCCTTTTACAGTTTTTCGCGCTCTTAGGGAAACGCTATGTAGAAAAGTTCTACCCTTACTTCGTTTACTCAGACTTATTGCGGCGCTCTTGTGACATCTTGCTTGTGTCCCACGTTAATTGACAGGCCGTTGTGGCCGATTGGTTCTAGGCGCTTCAGTTCGGAACCGCGCGACTGCTACGGTCGCAGGTTCGAATCCTGCCTCGGGCATGGATGTGTGGTTAGTTAGGTTTAAGTAGTTCTAAGTTCTAGGGGACTGATGACCTCAGATGTTAAGCCCAATAGTGCTCAGAGCCATTTGAACCCACGTTAATTCTATTAAAATACAGTGCTCTTAGACGATTTAGAATGTTATGGATTAGGTTGGTGCATAAGTTCCTAACGTTTTGGTTTCGCATGTTGGTGTTCCGGTTGATGTGGGTTTATTTACCGATCGTCATTTTTTATTTGGAGTTGACTGATGCTATTTGAGTTTACGTATTGTCATCTGGGGATAGGGAGTGCAGCTGTTGATTCTAGAAAATGGATTACCAGTTGGAGAAATAGGAACATTTCCGATATATGGTTCTGTTTGAGGTCAATAGAGGGGTGACAGCAGCAGAGGCAGACAAAAACAATTGCACCTTCTATCGGCTTAATGCCATTGGACAGAGCACGGCAAGAAAATGGTTTTCTAGTTTTAAAGAAGGCCGTTTTGACGGCAGTGACTCTCTACGTTCAGGAAGACCGTCGGGGTTTGATGAAGATCGTTTAAACTGTTTAATCCACAATGATCCACGTCAGCGTACGCGAGAACTGAGAAATTTGAGGAACTGTGATCATTCCTCCATCCAGTGAAATTTTCATGCAATGGGGAAAGTTCAAAAATCGGGTGGATGGGTACCGCATGCTCTAAGCCATGATCACAAGAATCAGGGGGTGGTCATATGTGTATCTCTACTTGCTCGTCGTCAGTTATCTCGTCAACAATAAGGACCATTCCTGTCCTCTGTCGTTACTGGTGACGAGAGATAGTATATTTTATGATAACATAAGGAAAAGAAAGGAATGAAATTACAATGAAATGAACACCCTTAGCTGCTTACAGGCGTTGACATACGTCAACGGGGGCAGATGATAATGTGTGCCCCGACCGGGACTCGAACCCGGGATCTCCTGCTTACATGGCAGACGCTCTATTCATCTGAGCCACCGAGGACACAGAGGATAGCGCGACTGCAGGGATTTATCTCTGGCACGCCTCCCGCGAAACCCACATTCTCAACCTATTGTCCCGCACTACATTCGTCGTGCCCCCGCCCATTACACTCATTACTCGCGGCGCGTTGCTGATTCCCGTAAGAGTTCGGGCGCTGTTTGTGCATTCGCACAGAAGAAGAAGATGGTAAAGTGGCCGGTGAGCCTCAACCATGTATATACTAAGATGGTATCTATTCTTTCGGACATGTCCGAAAGAACAGATTTCATCTTAGTATATATAAAGAAAGGGCTGGTTGAGCCCAAACAAAGCAGCAAGTCCCCGCACAAAGACCTGCGCGCATCAACAAGAGACAATGTTATGCATCTGGTGGAACATCGACAGTGTGGTGAACTGTGAAATGGGTCCTCAAGATGTAACCATCACTGCTAACATTTACTTTCAATGACGCAGACGCCTTGCAGACGCAGTCCAAAAACAATGACTAGGAAGACTGCGTGATGTGATGCTACGGCACGACAACTTTTGCCGGCGTTCTGCTAGACTGACAAAAAACACTATATAGGTTTTGGGTTAGGAACTCATTCAACACCCACCTTATTCACCTGCTCTTGCGTCCTGAGATTTTCACCTTTTCCGCTTTCTATCGAACAACTTTTGAGGAATGTCCTTAACGCATGAAAGTGCGCTGCGAACAAGGCTCGACAAGTTCTTCACCTCAAAACCACACGATTTCCACAATCGCGGAATTGGATAGCGACCCAAGCATAGGACGACTGTTGTAAATAGTGAAGGAGAATGTGTTATTGTTGACTAAAGTCTCCGTTATGTGTCTGTTGTGTTTACCCACGCGGGATTAGCCGAGCGGTCTGGGGCGCGGCGCTGTATTCAAAGACTGTGCGGCTGGTCCCGGGGGAGGTTCGAGTCCTCCCTCGGGCATGGATGTGTGTGTTTGTCCTTAGGATAATTTAGCTTAAGTAGTGTGTCAGCTTAGGGACTGATGACCGTAGCAGTTAAGTCCCATAAGATTTCACACACATTTGAACATTTTTTGTAGTGTTTATTTGAGATCATGTGCATCAACCTAATAGTTAATATTCTAGGTTTACAATATTACGTGAACTAATTTTTTGTAGTTACCTATCCTAACGAGTGTCGTTTACAAGCTGCTACACAATCATGAAAAGTTGTCTGCTACGGTTTTGCAGCATTTAAAATTGAAGCGTCGGCTTAAAAGCAACTTACAGCGCATATCTGTGGCATCATTTGAACTCGCCGTACCTCCATGGTTGCAAGGCAACGTGACAGATTCTGGACGGTATCGCAGACGCTGTTTCAAGGGAGACTTGAGTAGAGCGTCATTTTTTCAGCCAAACCACACAGCTGCCTATCTGTGATTGCAGCGGAGTATAGACAAGCAACAGCGTCGAAAGGAGCTGAAGTCAACTGTTGTGGCAGACGAACAGCCAACAGCGCACCTATGGCTGTCGTAACAACGCCAGAGTGGAAAGTAGTGTGCCGTGTCTTGAACTACGAGGGTTACTCCAAAAGAAATGAACACAACTTTTTTTAAATCCATCTTTTGTTCTACATGTTTGAAAGTTTTACAGAGTGTAGATACATCCTTTATGAACAATATTCTCATTTTTCCACATAACTTCCATCCCTCTCAACTGGCTAACGCCATCTTGGAACCGGCGCCTGTATACCCGCACGGTAAAATTCTGGACCAACCTGTTGGAGCCACTGTTTGGCAGCGTGCACAAGGGAGTCATCATCTTCAAACCTTGTTCCACGAAGAGAGTCTTTCAGTTTCCCAAAGAGATGATTGTCACATGGAGCTAGGTCAGGACTGTATGACAGGTGTTTCAGTGTTGTCCATCCGAGTTTTGTGATCGCTTCCACGGTTATTTGACTGACATGTAGCCGTGCATTGTCGTGTAACAGCTAAACATCCTGATTTTTCTGATGTGGTAGAACACGTCTCAGTCGAGCTTGAAGTTTCTTCAGTGTCCTCACATATACATCAGAATTTATGGTGGTGCCACTTGGCACGATGTCCACAAGCAAGAGTCCGGAATCGAAAAACACCGTAGCCATAACTTTTCCAGCAGAAGGTGTGTTTTTAATTTTTTTTCTTGGGTGAATTTGCATGATGCCACTCCATTGACTGCCTCTTCGTCTCTGGTGAAAAATGATGGAGCCATGTTGGGAACCTACCTGGCACAAACATTTTTTAACGCCAACACTTTCAGTATTCCGCAAACACTTCCTTCCCCTATCCCAATCTAGCGTGACAATTCGTTCACTGTGAAGCGTCTGTCAGCAGTCACCAATTCGTTAACACTCTGCACATTGTCTGGAGTTTGTGCAGTACGAGGCCTGCCGCTGCGAGGACAATCCTCAATATTGTCGTGTCCTCTTTCATCACGTAAACTTTTTCAACCTCTTGTAGATGTTTCCCACTGTCTCGTTGTCGCAGCACAGGAATTCTATGACAGCATGTTGCTTCTGACGAACGTGAAGTGTAGCAGCCATCTTGAAGACATGCTGTGACGGCGCCACTCACGGGAACAGGTTGAACTAAGTTTGAAAACAAGCGGGAAGGATGTATCTACACACTGTAAAACTCTCACACATGCAAAATGAAAACTGTATTTTACAAAAATAGTGTGCATTTCTTTTGGAGTGACCCTCGTATGAAGTGACGTGAGCTGTCATGTGGCTGCACTCCTCACCGTGGACAACGATGCTCTCTCTGGACAGTGCAGTTGTCCGCTGCAACGAGGAAGTTGGTAGACAAGGGAAAGAGGCAGGTGCAACCTCAACGGCCACTGCAGCGCCCAAGGAACGGGCTTCGTGTCCCTAGGGACTGAGGAGCGACGCAGTGCGTTGTAGAATGTGGCCAACTGAAACTGGTCTCATTACTGTTTATAATCTATTTCAATTAGTTGTAATGCATACCAGTCACAGATAGGAAGGAAACGAATTGTAGGGCCACAGTAGTGTTAGATACGACTACGTATGATATCAGGTATAGATTATATTAACAGCAGAGATACGGTAATGGGAAGTACTGTTTTCGCTGAAATGGTACAATTTGTAACACTAATAGAAATAAAAACGTGTTGATGGTAATAAGTGGGAATATCTACTGTCTTTGAGTGAATTGCAGATATCAAAAAATGGTTCAAATGGCTCTGAGCACTATGGGACTCAACATCTGAGGTCATCAGCCCCCTAGAACTTAGAACTACTTAAACCTGACTAACCTAAGGACATCACACACATCCATGCCCGAGGCAGGATTCGAACCTGCGTCCGTAGCGGTCGCGCGATTCCAGACTGAAACGCCTAGAACCGCTCGTCCACACTGGCCAGCGCAGATAACAAGTTGCAATGTAATGAAAATAAGTGTAAGTTTCACTTGTTAGTTTTATAAGAGTTTTGAAGTTTCTTGTGATACCCAGTCAGACGTATACCAGAGGAGACCAGAAAGGTCGCTACGTGAGCGGTTTCTTATACCAGCAATATCCGAAGTATACACGCAGCTTAATCCCAAGGGTATTTAAGTGAAAACCGTTGTCCTGCTTCCATGGGTAAACGCTTCCTTCAGAAAAATTCCGGACGTTTTGAAACTATACGGTCAACTCCGTATTTTCAGAAACCATAGAACAGTGATGGACAGCCTCCCGCAGCGAATCACACATGTCTCTAAGACTTCCTTCAGAATAGTTCAGGACGTTTTGAAACTATTTGGTCACCTCCGTGGTTTTAGAAACCGTGAACGGTCATGCACAGCCTCCAGCAGAGTATCACAAATGTCTCTGGAAAATATGAAGGGGTTTTTTCAATAGTGGTACAAGTCCATTTTTGTTCATTTTGAGATACAGAGTCTTAAAGTTGAATGAGCGCTGAAAAATCTGCAGTTGACATACCAGAAACATTCCAGCATATGGCTTCTTGCTAGAGATAAACCTTTCTTTCTGTTTGTTTGAGTCATTAATTTCAGAAGCATTATAGACAGAAAAGTGGAGGTAATGGACTTGTACCACTATTGAAATAAGCCCTTCATATGTCAGTAACAAAATGAATTGAAATTAGACACACCACTGCTTACAGTGTTCATACAACGCTAAACAGAGAGCAGCAGACTTGATACAAATCCCTATAGTTAGCAGTATGTTCGATTGTTGTATTGTCACTGAACGATCAATAACGCGTGTGTGACCCTTATTGTGGCACGTTGTTTGCAAGTGTAATATGTGCACTTCACACGTCGTGTAGACCGCATTTCCAAACCTGCTCCCCACAAACACTCACAACACAAACACGGACAGTAGAGGTAGATAGTGCAGGCTATTAAGCTATCCTCGTCCGTCAGCTCACTACAGCACACAAGTGAAAGTGTGATATGCCACTTAGACTGCTTTACACGTACCGTTCTCTGCATGAAATTTATTACTACCAGTCACCTTTCATAACAACATCACTTTTAAGGTCAACGTCCTCCGTATGGTTTTCCAGTGTAGGGCAGTACAGTGTAAACTGTGGCTAAACATTAGAAAATTACTGTTAACATAACGGTTCGTCGTTTCCTATGACGTTTTATAGTGCAATCCTTGCTAAGAGCGATAGGTCCATTAGGATTATGCACTGTAGCAGACACAGTCAAACTCTCATTCTGATTCACGTACGTGATTCTTTGTGAAGGTAATTTAATTAGCTGGTCAGTTAGTTACACGTTCCATAGATCATTTAAACGATTGTTTTATCGAAATTTTGTGGAACGAGTCAGTTTACAGGATATGCTTGCCTGAGTGGTAAAGTGTTTGCCTAACATGCCGGGGCGGGCCCCGGTTCGATTCCCGGCAGCGTTGGAGATTTTCCCCGCTCGTGGACTGGATGTTGGGTTCCTCTCGTCATCACTGGTGCCCAAATCGCCCAATGTGGCGTCACCTGAAATAAGATTTGCACCCGGCGGCCGGACTTCCCCGGACGGGATCCTCCTAGCCATCAACGCCACACGATCATTTTTAATGAACACTTAATCATTTTACTCCTACTCAGGCAACTGCACTATAGAAACACGTTTATTTGTTGATACTGGCTGCAATTTTTAAGTAGAAATTTGTCAAGGAAATAGTTGTCCAAGAGAAATGATTTTTAATTATATTTAAGCCTTGCTTCGCTGCGTATGAGACATTTTGCATCATTGGGCAAATGAGCAAAGACTTTTATTGCTGCATATTGTACTACCCTCTGGGTCACTGACGGCCTTAACAAAGCGTAATAAATGTCATTTTTCTGTCTAGCGGTGTTGGTACGTGCGTCAGTGTTCTTCCCAAACTGTGATGGATTATTTATGGCGAATTTCATCAGCGAAAATAGGTATTGTGAATCACAGTTAGAATGCCTAGCTCCTTGAAGAGGTGCCAACAAAAGGTCTGTGAGTGAACACTACGTATTACTCTTACTGCTCGCTTTTGTGCAGTCAATACTTCCTTTCGAAGTGATGAGCTACCCCTGAAAATTATACCGAACATTACTGTAACTGAACTTAATCGTTTCAGAAGTTCGGTAACATGCTTCTTCCAGTTCAAATTTTTATCATGTACACCCAAAAATTTCGAACATTCTACCCTACTTTCTGACTGCTGCTCATTTGCTACATCAATTGTTAGTATGACTATTTATTCTACAGAAGTGAAAGAGTGTGTTTTTCCAGAATTTAGGGAGAGTCCATTTTCAGGGAAATGCTGTGTGGCTAGGCCCTCCCGGCGGGTAGACCGTTCGCCTGTTGCAAGTCTTTCGAGTCGACGCCACTTCGCCGACCTGCGTGTCGATGAGGATGAAATGATGATGATAAGGAACACTAAACCCAGTCCCTGAGCGGAGAAAATCTCCGACCCAGCCGGAATCGAACCTGGGCCGTTAGGTATGACATTCCATCGCGCTGACCACTCAGTTAGCAGGGGCGGAAATTTTCAGAGAACCATGTAATAATATTTTGGAAAATATCATGCACAAAACCTCCCGTTCCTTTCTGTCTAATTGGATTTATTACGGCAGTAGTACTGTGTAGAAAAAGTACCTATTTTGCATTTTAAATGTGGAAGATCCATCACATATACAAGGAATATAAGTGGGCCCAAAATTGAACCCCATGGGACTCAGTTTGTGATTTTACTCTGGTCGGTAAATTTTTTAACATTTCTGATATTGTCTGAATTATCCAGCACAACCTTTTGCATTCTGTTTGTCAAATATGATTCAAACCAGCTTTGTTTAAAACCATCAGTTCCATAAAACTTGAGCTTTTCTAAGACAGTGTCATGATGTACACAATCGAAGACCTTGGAGAGATCACAAAAAAACGCCAGGCGCTATATTATTGTTTGAGGCTTGTACAATTTGATGGATGAATGTATCAATAGCATTTGTGGAATCCATACTGTGATATGGTAAGTAATTTGTTTCCAAACAGGTGTGGGACAGCTCTTGAGTACATTACATTTTCTAATATTTTGGAAAAAGATGTCAGTAAGGAAACTGGACGATAATTGTTTAATCTGTCTTGTCACCTTTCTTCTGATGTGGCTTAATAATAGGATATTTTAATCTGCCTTTAGTATCCGCTGTAGTTTGGAATGCCATAAGTACCCATTGATATTATTTGCACACAGGATGGCAGCCCTGCAGATCGAGTGGTTCGTACGTCAGAAGATGCATTCCGTGCTGTAACGTCTCCCCCAGAACGGACTACGTGGACAGCCAACATCCGTGAGGACAAGGCGTCTTAAGAAGAAGTCGCGACTTACTCTTTTGTTCAAAGGTCTCCATATTATAGGAGCATCTTACTCAACGTTCGCAGTTAATTATTGCATATTTTCCAATCTCTGACAACCCACGCTATCTTTGCCTTCTACAGCTGCAGGACTTTCTTATCGATGTTGAGCGCTGCTGATAACATCAGGTTCCGAGAGCTTTTAGCGATAGACAGATTGTGTGTTGTGTGAGTTCACACTCGTGCATCATACGATACTGAGAATTGAAATATATTTTTTATAACCGGTCTTCGGCAATAATGTTTGTAGCTATTTGATGGACTCTTTCCCTCAACAAAACAGAAAGAACTAATCTAACCTAGCGCTAAATGCCGGTGTTATTGTATTCTGATGGTGGTTGTTAACATAGCATAATTAACAGAGGAAATATTACATGTGTTGCCAATTCTAGTTAAAAGTAGCTTTGTACATTCGAGTTGCATACAATCCGACGAGAAACACCGTATAGGTTAGCAGGGAACATCAAATGTGTGGTACCACCTGCGTTGCTAGGGTTCGGTTTTTTTATGGCAGTGTTAGGTATTTCAATCTCGTGTTCTGTGTTCGGATCTGAAGTAAGAGTGGTACTGTATTTTTTGTGTTCCATTCATAGAGACAGAAAATGAAACTGCATGTGAGATTGTTTGGGCAAGACTCACAACTTAACCTAACCTAACCTAACCTAATCGCCCACCAGACTTATCTGCTGATGTAACCGAAAATTTTAGAGAAAGCCTCTGTTCACTTGGACGTAAGTTCCCCAAACATAATTTAATCATCAGTGGAACTTAAATGATTTAACAATTAATTAGGAAAAATTCTAGTTTTGTTTGTGGTGGGGGTGATAAAACATCCTGTAAAACATTACTAAATGCCAGCGCTGAAAACTGCATAGGACAGTTAGTTAGGAACACCACTCATGATGAGAATATATTGTATCTAATGGCAACAAATTGATATGACCTCTTTCAGGATGTCGAAAAAAAATGGTTCAAATGGCTCTGAGCACTATGGGACTTAACATCGGAGGTCATCAGTCCGCTAGAACTTAGAACTACTTAAACCTAACTAACCTAAGGACACCACACACATCCATGCCCGAGGCAAGATTCGAACCTGCGACCGCAGTAGTCGCGCGGCTCCGGACTGAAGCGCCTAGAACCGCTCAGCTACCGCGGCCGGCTGAGGATCTCGACATCGAAACTGGTATCAGTTACAATGTGGCAACAATGATTATCAAATTACGTCTTTTGGCTCTAAGCACTATGCGACTTAATTTCTGAGGTCATCAGTCGCCTAGAACTTAGAACTAATTAAACCTATCTAACCTAAGGACATCGCACACATCCATGCCCGAGGCAGGATTCGAACCTGCGACCGTAGCGGTCGCCCGGCTCCCGACTGTAGCGCCTAGAACCGCACGGCCACTCCAGCCGGCGATTCAAATTACAAAGGACAACGAAGACAAACAGAAAGATATATATGTTCAGTAAACTAGAAAGAAAATCGGTAGTGTAGTATCTCAATGAGGAACGCGAAGCTTTCAGCACAGGGCAGGAGCATGTGGAGGAACTATGTCTCAAATTTAGAAGAATAGTTCACCACGCACTGGACAAATATGTTTCCAGTGGAGCAGTCTATAATGGGAGGGAACCTCCATGGTACACATTCACTGCAAAGTAACTTCTAAAGAAACAGAGGTTACAGCATAATAGGTTTAAAACAAAGTGTAAGGCCATAGCTAGAGAGATGCTGAATGAAACGCCTTTGGCTGTCAAGAGAGCAGTGCGCAATGCCTTCATTGACTACTGCAGAAGAATATTGTCAAGTTATATTTCAGAAAATCCAAAACAACTCTTGTCACATGTAAAGGATGTTAGCGGCACCATAGTAAGTGTCCAGTCCCCAGTGAATGAGAAAGAAACTGAAATTGGGAGTAGCAAAGCAAAAGCTGAAATGCTTAACTCCATTTTAACACGTTCCTTTCCAAAGGAAAACCCAGGGGAACTCGCCCAGTTTAATCCTCATACCACTGAAAAGACGAATGCAATAAATATTAGTGTCAATGGTGTTAAGAAAGAACGGATATCAATAAAAACTGAACAGTGTTCCAGGGCTCGATGGAATCCCGGTCACATTTATACTGAATATGCGTCTAGTTAGGCTGTCTTCTGAATATAATCTATCACAGATCCCTCCAACAAAAAACCGCGCCCACTTCTTGGAAAAAAGCACAGGTCACATGCATCTATTAGAAGGGCAGCAGAGGTGATCCACGAAACTGCCATCCAGTATCCTTGACATCGATTTGTTGTGGAACCTTAGAGCATATTCTGAGCTCAAACATAATGAGATATCTAGATCAGAATGACCTCAATGCACAGCCTGCTTGGATTCCGAAAACATCGATCATGTCAAACCCAACTTAAACTTTTCTCACGTGACCTACTGAAAGCTTTCGATCGTGGCAAACAGATAGATGCAGTAGTTATTGATTTCCAAAAGCCATTTGACTCAGTACCACACCTGCGCTTATTGTCGAAAGTACAATTATATGACGTATCAAGTGAAATTTGTGACCGGATTGGGGACTTTTTGATAGAGAGGACGCATCGTGTTGTCTTGGATGGAGGGTCATCGTCAGATGAAGAAGTAACTTAAGGTGTGGCCCCAGGGAAGTGTTTTGGAACCCTTGCTGTTCATATTGTATATTAACGACTTTTCATACAATATTAGTAGTAAAATCAGGCTTTTTGCTTATATGCAGTTATCTATAATGAAGTACTATGTGAGAGAAGCTACATAAATACTCAGTCGGATCTTGATAAAGTTTGAACATGGTGCAAAGATCTGCAACTTGCTTTAAATTTTCAGAAATGTAAAATTGTGCACTTCACAAAACGAGAAAATCTAGTACTCTATGATTATAATATCAATGAATCTCTGGATGTTAACATTTCGTAGGCATATGAAATGGAATGATCTCATAGGTTCAATTGTGGGTAAAGCAGGTGGTAGACTTCAGTTTATTGGTAGAACACTGGGAAAGTGCAATCAGTCTACAATGGAGATTGCTTACGAAACACTCGAGTGACTGGTTCTACAATATTGCTCAAGTGTGTGGGACCCATACCAGATATGAGTAGCAGAAGATATTTAACGTATACAGAGAAGGACAGCACGAATGGTCACTGGTTTGTTTGATTCGTGGGAAAGTGTTGCAGATACACCGAAGGAACTAAACTGGCAGACTCTTTAAGACAGATGTAAACTATCCCGAGAAAGTGTCGGGAACCGGCTTTAAATCATGACTCTAGGAATGTACTACAACCCCCTACATGTTACTCACATGGGGATCAGGAGAATATGATTAAAATAATTACTGCATGCACAGAGGCATTTAAACAATCATTCTTCCTGCACTCCGTACGTGAATGGAACGTGAAGGACCCTGATAACTGGTACAATGGGGTGTACCCTCCGCCATGCACCTCACGACTCTTTGCAAAGCATACATGTACATGTGGTCTGACGCTAGAAAGAAACTGAGTATTGATCACGTAAAAGCCGAATTATGCATTGATTGTAATCTGAAGCTTGCAAAATACACTCTCGTTTAGTAAAACATTAAAGGTAACAAAATTTGTTTTAAGATCGTAAATAGCAATAACAATTAATTTTTTTGTGTTTACTAAGTTTTAATCTGACAATTGTAGCTTCCACTAATGATGCGAACAATCGAATGAAAATAATCGATTCATTTGATTGTTGGTAAACAATCGATTCATTCAGTTGCAGTTTTACATACCAGTTGAATCATGTATTAATTGTTGAAGTGAAACCACTCTATGGCAGCAACAGATTGGAAACAATCGCTTCAGTCGGTTGTAGTTTAATATAGCGAATGATAAAATCACTAAACAATAAAAAAATGCGTCTTATATGCTTTCTGCCCACGTCACCTTAGAATTTTATTTTGTTGAGTGAAATCAGTCTGTGGGAGCAACCGAATGAAAACAGTCAGTGCAGTCCAGCGCTTTCAGATCAGTTTGGGAACGTGCGATCATTCTGCCATTGTTATATCATTATTTACCAAAATCATAGTTGCTGGAGAAATGAATTAAAATTTGTGCCACAGCCAAGGCTTGAACCTTGGTCTCCTACTTAATAGACAGATACTCTAGCCGTTACACCATAGTACCAATAAACGTACGTTTCATAACCGTGTGGACTACATTAGTCCATAGCACTCCCTAACACAAACACCTTCAGCCTATTATCCCTTTCTTAAATTGTGTGTGTTAGGGAGGGCATTGACCTGCGGCAGCCCATGCAGCTATGTCACCTACTGTGCAGTGATGGTGCAATGGCTATCACATCTGTGTAGTAAGCTAAGAACCTGGGTTCAAATTACAGCTGCGGCACAAATTTTAAGTAATTCCTTCAACTTCTATCATTGACATAGACAAAGTTTAGACTCATATGTCTCATGGAAAATTACATCAGATTTATTATCATTATTGTTGACTGTCTTCTGTGATGTCACTTTGTCACTGTTATTGCCATTACGATATTCACTTTTTACTCCATGCCAATGAGTAGCTTTAGGTGAGTTTACCTTCCCTGTTTTTCCAATTGAAGTTTTCTCAATAGTCAAGTTTCGATCAGAATGGGCACACAGTTTTAATCTGCCAGGAAGTTTCATATCAGCGCACACTCCGCTGCAGAGTGAAAATCTCATTCTGGAAACATCCCCCAGGCTGTGGCTAAGCCATGTCTCCGCAATATCCTTTCTTTCAGGAGTGCTAGTTCTGCAAGGTTCGCAGGAGAGCTTCTGTAAAGTTTGGAAGGTAGGAGACGAGATACTGGCAGAAGTAAAGCTGTGAGTACCGGGCGTGAGTCGTGCTTCGGTAGCTCAGTTGGTAGAGCACTTGCCCGCGAAAGGCAAAGGTCCCGAGTTCGTGTCTCGGTCGGGCACACAGTTTTAATCTGCCAGGAAGTTTCAGAATGCTGATACACTCAGTATTGGGCGAATGAAAGAAATCATATGAATGGATAAAAATTGTCCTCAAGATAAATTCAATGTGATTTACAGAATCTTCAAGAATGATTAATTATATGAAATTACATTAATAAAAAAATTTGAAACAAAACCAGCGAAAGGTGACAAATATTTATTGCATAAGAATTACTTCTGCAAGTGACAATATACAAAACAAAAGATAAAATCACCAAAAATTTTAAAAATTGTATCTTATATACCTTCTTTTCACGTCACCTCTTGATTTACCGAAGTCGAATTATCGGTGATGGGAGCAAAGCAGCGAAAAGAGAGCGATAGATGTTCAATAAATTTGGAAAAAAGAAGTAACTGGACATTTATTTAAAAAAAGTTAAGTACATAAAAAATTTAGAAAACACTTTATTTTTTTAATTATATTTTTAGTCACCTCTCCCTGAAATAAGAAAAGCTGTTTGTCTTTAAAAAAAGTAGGAAACCGTAGTCATAATTTTCGTATAGCCGATACGGCTGCAAAAAATGTAAATGATACCATTCAAACCAGGATACTGGGTTAAAGAATTCCTAGAACTGCCATAATTGTCAGAGTCCTGTCTCAGTCACGGGTCTTACATTGAAAGAAACTACTAAAACCCTGACGATGAGTGAAAACATTGACGTAGCTGACGTGGCCGCAGAGACAAGATGTTTTCGGTTGTCTCATTCGACTGGAAAATCCCACTGAACATAGAAACAGTTGACAGGCTAGTCGGTTGTTAAACCAGTCGCATTACGAGCTGCCACCAGCCCAAATGGCGACCAGCGGTCCTTTCTATGTTCTGCAGACACTGTTGTGGAATTTCAAAGCCTGTCACTAGTTGAAACTGTATGACCATTACAAGTGTATATCTGTAAACACGTCCGCACTCGGAGCGACTGGAATGAAACCCGTTCCCGACGCGATTTGGCGACCAGCTGATTGCGAATCACCTTCTGTGTAGGTAATTAGGGCTCTGGAGGCGGCGCGACTGCAACGCTACTCACCATTAAATTGCTCGCAACGCGTTACCAACCAGCTGCCAGTGACTTAGCGTCCGCGTTACCAGGCGACCTCAGTTGCGTCGTGTCCTCGAACAAAGTTCTGTATTGCTTTAATTTGACGATGAACGAGCAGACTGTGACATTTAGCTTTGTAAGGAAAATCGCAAAAGTCCCATTTTATACAACTACAAGCTCCCCGGCTACTGCACGATGGATTAGATCGAGAAATGGTGTTGCGAAGTGTGGAAATAACTTCACACGATATGTCCATTATGTAGCGCATCGCACGTACCTTTATTGTTCGAAATGAAATTACCGGTACGTCAATGGAAGCAAACGCACAAAAAAATGTAGCTCTTACCTACAGTGTTCTTTCGTGTGACTAGCGGCCTCTGTCGATCCGTAAAATTACATAATCAGGTGGAAACGAATAGTGAAAGGTGAAAAATATAAATCAATGCGGATGACTAGGAAAAATAAACCCGTAATGTTAGGGTACAGCATTAGCAGTTTCCTGCTTGACACAGTCACGTCATTTAAATATCTGGACGTAGCGTTGCAGGCTGATATGAAATGGAACGAAGATATGAGAACTGTGGTAGGAAAGGCGAATGGTCGACTTTTCTAGGAAACTGTGGTTCATCTGTCAAGGAGACTGCATGTAGGACGCTAGTTCAACATATTCTTGAGTACTGCTATACCGTTTGGCTTCAGTACCGAGCTAGTTTATAAGAAGACGTCGAAGCCAGTCAGCGGCGGGCTGCTAGATTTGTTACTGGTAGGTTCGAACGACACGCAAGTGTTACGGAGATGCTTCGGGAACTCAATTGGGAATACCTGGAGGCAAGGCAATGTTCTTTTCGAAGAACGCTTAAATTTAGAGAACAGGCATTTGAAGCTGACTGTGGAACAATTTTGTTGCCTTTAACATACGAGTACATTGGGCGTAAGGACCACGAAGATCAGATACGAGGAATTAGGGTTCATACAGAGACATATAGACAGTCATTATTCCCTCGTTCTTTTTGCGACTGGAACAGGGAAGGAAATGACTAGAAGTGGTAAGCGGTACCCTCCGCGATGCGCAGTAAGGTGGACTGCGGGCTACAGATGTAGATGTAGATGTAGAAAACGACAGAAAAGACACACATCTCCGATGCATGTAAACACTGTGATGTTCACATACAAATGATTTAACGAGCACAAACCACCATCAGCACATTTCCGTGTACATAAATCTGGCGTTAGGGTTTACAGAAATGGTTCAAATGGCTCTGAGCACTATGGGACTTAACTGCTGAGGTCATCAGTCTCCTAGAACTTAGGACTACTTAAACCTAACTAACCTAAGGACGTCACACACATCCATGCCCGAGCCAGGATTAGAACCTGCCACCGTAGCGGTCGCGCGGTTCCAGACTGTAGCGCCTAGGGTGTACAAAATGAAAATAACGCTGCGATATGCTGAAAGGACTCAACTGTGCCAAATCACTGTAGCACTGTTTAGTCGTTTTAGGAATAGGTATGAATTTCGAATCTATCTGTCTGCGACTTTTTGGATTCTATATATGGCCTGCAGTTTGTTTATATATATATATATATATATATATATATATATATATATATATATATATATATATAACTCCGCTGTACTGGTCCCAAGCCCGGGGCCTCATTATGCAAGTGGTGAGGAAGGAGGAGGGGGAGCAGTAACAACCTCGTTTAAAAAACCAGAGTTCATCTGGCCCAGGTGATAGTACTCTGTCAGGGCCCCTTTGCTAGGGTTACAGCGAAGACCTAAACGGTAGTGAAGGCGGAGAGAACGAATCTCGGTACGGTGGAACTAGCGGAAGAGGCACATAATACAATAAATCCATCTTGCGTCTGACTTGTAACAAGCGGCACTGTGGTCGGCGTCTGTTCACCAGAGGTGCGGCCGTAATACAAATTCTGGAACTAACCACTCCAGTCTTAACCACTGAGCTTTTCTGAGCTCAACCCTTTGATTCTAAGTACTATTATGGAGCGTTTTAGTAATTACAAAATTACCCCAGGTGGTAACAAATCCTCCGCCATCAGTGGCGCAACTAGTCTATCCGATTCTGGGGAGACTAGGCTGAACGCTATATCCCAAACCAGAGGAAATCGAAGTCTTTTGACCGACTCATGCCCAAGGTCGAAACATTTTTTGGAACTATCAATATTAACTCTCTCTTGACACCAGGAAAACTCTATAAATTAGGAGACACACTAAAAGAACAAAATATCAAAATTTTAGCCCTGCAAGAAACAAGGTTGCCTGATGAGAATACCATGGATTTTGGAAACTACCGATTGTTTAAAAGTAAAACAGACAAAAGAATTCTTAAAAACACTCCGCATCTGGGTGTTGCATTCGCAATTTCGCAAGACATTCTTGGCTCCGTAATCGAAGTAAATCCAGTAAACAACAGACTAATGACAATTTCCATGAAATGTGCAAATAAAATGTACTGTTTAATTAACGCGCACACATGCCTATCAACCAGGAGAATAAAACAAATCCAGAAAAAGTAAATAAGTCATGGGAAGTGTTAGAGAATACAGTCTCCAAAATTCCTCAAAATTATGTAAAGATTTTAATGGGTGATTTTAATGCACAGTTAGGGAAAGAGAGAAAATTTAGAAAAACGGTCGGTGAATTCCCTGCACATAAATGGACCAATCAAAATGGAAAGAGGCTGGTAGAATTTTGCAGAAATTTCAATCTCAAAATTATGTCAAGTCATTTTAAGAAAAAACCTTCAAAACAAAAGACATGGCGATCACCTAACAAGGACATAGGTGAATTCCAAATTGACCATATTGCAATCTCGTATCCATGTCACAAAGAAATTTTAAATGTTCAAGTTCGTAAAGGCGCCAATATTGACTCAGACCATTACTTAACCCGTGTGAAACTAAAGCTAAAACCCCAAAATTTCAACAAAAGGACACCATTAATCCCCAAATTTGACACCAGTAAAACCCAACCATCATTATTAGCAGACGAATTTGACAAAACAAGTGCACAAAATTGGGAACAACTCAAACACAAGATTATCAAAACAGCTCAAGATCAAATTCCTTTACGAAAACACAAGAAACATGCTTGGTGGAATGAAAACTGTGATCATGCAATCAAAGCCAGACAAGAGACATTTAAAGCATGGAATAGCAACAAGACAGAAGACACATATGATACATTCCTGACAACTAGAAAAGACACTTCAAAACTAATTAGACAAACAAAAAGACAATATGAGAATAGTCAACTCTTAGAAATTGAAGAAGATTTTCAGAAATACAATACCAGAAATTTCTATAAAACTTTTAAAACCAAAATAAAGGGGTACCAACCCCAGAATCTTTGCTTCAAGAAGGAAAATGGACAGTTGGCTCTTAACAACCAAGAAAATTGCAAAGAACTTTCTAAATATTTTAAGAATCTTCTAAATTGCCCCGAGCCCACAGAAAGATTTCCACCAAAAATTCTCCAACAATGCAATCCAGTTTCACTTGCACCAAATGAAGAGGAAATCATTAAAGAAATTCATAGGTTGAAAAACAACAAAGCATCTGGTGAAGATGGAATTGTTGCAGAACTTTTAAAGGCAGCTGGTCCAAAAACCGTTAAAGAAATTACTTCAATCATGCAAAACATTTGGCAAACTGAAAAAATTCCTGATGAATGGAAAACCGCCTTGATTCACCCACTTCATAAGAAGGGAGACAAAACTGATGTTAATAATTACAGAGGAATTTCTCTTCTTCCAGTCACATACAAAATCCTCTCTCAATGTCTTCTGAACCGAGCACAACAACAACTTGAATGGAAAATTGGCGAATATCAAGCAGGTTTCAGGCCAAATAGATCTTGGCCAGAACAGATTTTAGTCCTCAAACTAATTCTCAGACATCAAAAAATTTACAATAAAAAACTAGTTTGTACCTTTGTAGATTTTAGAAAGGCTTATGACTCAGTGGATCGTGAATCTCTTTTCCAAATTGTGAAAGAACAAGGCCTGGATCCTAAAACCACGGCAATTATCAGAGACACGCTAACTGGTACAAAATCAAAAGTAAAGTTCAGGGGAGAAATTTCAGAATCCCTTGAAATAAAAACAGGCGTGTGGCAAGGTGATGGACTCTCTCCGTTGCTATTTAACTGCGTTCTAGAAAAAGTAATACAAGAGTGGCGCGAACGAAAATTGGAGTTCAAAATTGACCAACCAGTGAAATTAGGATGAACAAATATTCGAATAGACTGTTTGGCCTTTGCAGACGACTTGGTTATTCTAACGCAGGACATCCAAATTGCTCAGAAACAAATAGAAATTCTTAAAGAAACAGCAGAAAGAGTAGGTCTCCAAATCTCATTTGAAAAAACACGGTATATGACTAGCAACAAACTGGCACCCAAACTTTTGGAAACTAAGTATGGAAAAATCAAAAGAGTTTCGCAATTCAAATATTTAGGTGAAACAATCTCAGAGACTGGTCTAGAAAAAATTGGAAATGAAATTCGTTGTCAAAAGATGGAGACAGCTTTTAGACTTACAAAAGATATCTACAACAAAAAATGTCTCTCGAGGTACTCTAAATTGAGACATTACAACACGGTCATAAAACCAGAGTGCCTTTATGGGGCTGAAACGCTAATTTTAAACAGAAAAAAGGACATTCAAGAAATCCAAAAAAGAGAAAGAAAAGTAATCAGAAAAATTCTAGGTCCAAAATATACTGAAGAAGGAACATACAGGCTAAGAGCAAATAGTGAAATTCAACAATACACCAGCATATATTCGGATATGAAAAAACGCAGATTATAATTTTATGGGCATATTAAAAGAATGGATGCTACTAGACTAACTAAACAAGTAGTGTAATTCTACGAAAATCGAAGTAAAGCTAAATTTGAGACAATAAAATGGATTGCTGCTATAAAAGAGGACATGAAAGAGGCAGATATAAAACAAGATGAAATTCAAGACAGAAAATTATTTAGGCAAAACATTCATGACTGGGTAGTTGGTCAAGCTGAAAAACCAAAGAAAACTGGAACCACATGGTCTGATGAAAGGAAAAGAGCTCATTCCGAGAGAATGAAAACAATTTGGGCAGAGAGAAAGTCTAAAAGAAAATAACTGAATGCCCCGTGATTGTACTTCGCGTGGTCCAGTAGGGCCCAAACGTGAATAATAATAATAATAATAATAATAATATATATATATATATATATATATATATATATATATATGTATATATATATATATTACTGCACGGATAAATGGAGAATTTTCTAAGTTTTCTCATTTGTGTGTAGTGATAATAGAGGACGTTAGCTTCATCTGAGCTTGGAACTGTACTCGACATGCCCACTGGAACCAATAGACCGTCGGTGGCTGCAGATAAAACCCCCTCTCCACCGAGCTCGCACCCGTCAATGACAGTGTCTCGCTTCAGAGTTGCGCCGTGTGCAGAGTCGAGTCGCTAGGTGGTCGGCAATCGGTTGCCGATGTAGATCGCCTGCCCGTTGAGTTCCTTTACAGTCGCTTCTTGTGCGCACGGCCTAAGAGTCGAACTGCACTTGGTGTTATATTTTCCCTCCGCACCCTCCCCCCTCCTCCCCCACCAACCTCAATGAGGGCTGTTTCAAAATGGTTCAAATGGCTCTGAGCACTATGGGACTTAACAGCTGAGGTCATCAGTCCCCTAGAACTTAGATCTACTTAAACCTAACTAACCTAAGGACATCAACACATCCCCGAGGCAGGATTCGAACCTGCGACCGTAGCGGTCGCGCGTTTACAGACTGAAGCGCCTAGAACCGCTCGGCCACTCCGGCCGGCTGATGAGAGCTGGTCAGTGCGCCACTACCGCCAGGGCAGCCAGAGATATTTCGCTCAGCTGCGTCCGTAGTGGTGACTAACTTGCATTGCATGCGCCCAGAGTACGTGACATAGTAGCGGAGTGCAGATAACTTGGAATCCGTCAGCAAACTGGGAGTCATTTCACAGTTGAGTCCTGAGCTTCGAGAGGCCGCGGATGTTGTTATGCAACCGACTGGTGCACTCAGTGAACTGAAGGATCTGTTACATGAGAATCAATTCTGCTTTAATAAAGTTAAAGCCACCAGAGAGGAAGTTCTGACTTCGAGCTTGATGGGGAAGCAAGGTGCAGGCACAGGATTTGTCACTCTAGAAAAAGCGCTCGACCATGTATATTGGTGCAAGAAGTTTGAAATGCACAGAGAAATCCGAATACGCTACAGGGTTAGAAGCGTATTGTACAATATATACAACAACTAAGATGTAACAATAAGAATGGAATACTATCAGTACTAAAACGAGAGTAAGGCAGCAGTACTGCCTTTCTGCTCTACTATTCAACCTGTACATCGAAGAAGCAATGAAAAAGCAAAACATTCAGAAACGTGATCAAAGTTAAAGGTGGAAAGGTATCAGTGACAAGATTCCCTGAAGACATTGCTGTCCTCTGCGACAATGAAGAGGAATTAATTGGAGGATCTGTTGAACAGAATGAACTGCCTACTGAACACAGAATATGAATCTTATATACAGGATTTTTCACAGCTCGTGTTACACACTTCTTGTGGCTGTAGAGCGGAAGTCGTAGATCATGTTGCACGTAAGTTCCCATGTCCGGAAAAGTCATGCAACAACGCTAAAGAGCGTCGAAGCCATAGGCGCCGGCACCTATAAGTGTATGTATATACAGGGTGATTCCGTGACGGTGTTATAAACTTTCTAGGATGATGGAGAATGATAAGTGTATGAATTTGAGGTAAGGGTCACTATGCCGGAAACGAATGAGTCGAAAGGTACAAGCGAAAATTATTCTGATACCTCTGACTGTGAAATACGTGTTTAGGTATGGTTTTTGCTAATAATGTAGGGTGTAAAACTTTCAGAGGTGGTAGTGTGGACCAAGACAAGAAAAAATGTCTGGAAAACATGGATTCTAAAATGCATACTCGAGGATGTACGAGACTTACTCATCTTCACTAGTGTGAAACACATCGCCTCTATTGAACGAGTGCGCATGGCTCTTAAGGTACAAATTATAGAGCCTATGTTTACAACACATTTTTCTTGTTTTGGTCCATATTACTACCTCTGAAAGTTGCCTACCTTACAATATTAGTAACAACGGTACTGGTACATGTATTCCAATGTCAGAGAGACTATCAGAACGGTTTTCGGTTATATTTTTGGAGTCGTTCGTGCCCGAATCTGGGACCCTTACCTTAATTTGATATATTTATCCCTATCTTTCAGCCTTGAAGGTCTGTCACATCATCACGGAATCGCCCTGTATGTACATACATTTATATGCTCCGACGCCTGTAACTTTGACGTTCTATAGTGTCATTGGGTGTCGCTTTTGGACATATGTTCCCATGTAAAACATGATCTAATAAGTCCTCTCTGCAACCTCTAGAAGTATTTAACGTGAATTACGAAATACCCTGTATGTAATAAATGCGAAAGTCTGTGTTTGAGTTAGTACGTTTGTTCCTTCTTCACGGTGAAACGGCCGGATGCATTTGGATGAAATTTGGAATGGAGATAGCTTATACCCTGAATTAATACACAGGCTACCTTATATCTAACTACCTATCAAATCTTTACGAAACCTTCTTTCACTAATAAGCCCCACAGAATGCTGAAAGGAAAAAAGTTTATCGCTTACTTTACTGCCACTGTTCGTGCAGTAAAACTACAGCATGAAGCATGACGTTTTAATTTATTACTTCTTGACTCCCAACTATATTTGCGACACGTTTTGCTGACATTATTCACATATAACACGGAACTTACCTCCAAAATTATATCATAGTGCGGCTCATAGTTCAGGAGATGCGAGGTCACAAACTTGGAGCTGAATGAAAATGAAGTTGCTGAGCGAAATTCACTGGAGATACAGATGAAGTATGTGCATAATTACGTGTGAAATATTTAAGTACATGTGAAATACATTTGACACGTGTGTACGTGAGGAATCCAGTGGGGGGGGGGGGGAGGGGGGGGATGGAATGAAGAGGTAAAAGCCTCATACCAAACCCACGGAACGACTTTGACCAAATGTGGTACACATATTAGTTACGCTCTGGAAAGAAATACTTTGGGGGTACGAACCACCAGCCACCTATTGAGTTTGGGGCTGATAGGATGTAGAGAAACGAAGAGAGGAGAATATGGACAGACAGAGAGGGGAAAGGAGGTGATTGATACAAACAGAGGGGTGGAGGAGATGCACAAGAATGGGGAGGGGGGGGGACAGAGAAATGGGAAGGAGAAAACAGGCAGAGAAAGAGAAGAGGTGGTGATGGACAGCGTGAGGGGAGAAGAGATAGGCAGAGAGAGGGGAAAGAGGAGGAGCTGGACAGAGAGAGGAGGAGGAAATGCTCAGGAGGAGGAGGTGGAGATTGACAGACAATGGGGGGGGAGGGAGAGGACAGGGAGTGGCGGTGGTGGGGTGGATGGAGAGTAGGAGTGGAGAAGATGGGCAGAGAGAGGTGGAAGGATGGCTGCAACGAAAGAAGGAAAATTAGGATTTAATGTCCCTTCGACATCGAGGTCATTAGAGACGGAGCACAAGCTAGGATGGTGTCACCAACCAGCCATTTGGCGGGAGAATTTAGGGAAATCACGGAAAACGAAAATCTGGATGGGCGGAAGCAAGTCTGAACTGTCGTTCTCCCGATTACGAGCCTTGTGCGCTAACCACTGCTCCACCTCTCTCCGTCAGGGCATTATTTTATAAATAGCTGTTTAACCGCGGTGAACACAGCCGGTCGCAGCTAGTTGCGAATAAACCAAAGAAAGACGAAAGTATGAAATATCGAGAGAAATGAGATTAATGGTAAACGTAACAGAAATCAAGAAGGAGAATAAAATTCTGCTGTCGTGCAAGCAAGAGAATTGATGAGTAACGATACAAGAAAGATATGAGAAGAACACTAGCACAAAACAAAATCAGAAGTTCTTGCCACAGGAAGACTACCATTAACAAACTCATACCTTAAGACGAGAAAGAATTTTGTGAGGAACTACATGTGGAGAATTCTATAAAGTGAACGGTGGACCCTGAGAAAACAAAGAAAATTTATAATCGGAACGTTTGTGTAATGATAGTGATATATGCTGAAAACTATGTGGACTTTTAATAAACGGAGAGCTTCTCCACAGAAGGGTTAGAATAACAGGACATTTGACGTAGTAACTTCTCTTATGCTATGAGATGACAGAAATTGTAGGAGACGGTAGAGATTGGAACACATGAAACAGGTGATTGGGGACATCAACCTGTTGGAACAACAGAAAAAAACTTTTACCGTTTATAGTGTAATGTCAGCTTGTGTAATTTGCAAAAAATTGTCTTGGTTCTTTGCTTACCGCCGACGTCCTACATCTACATCTACATGGATACTCTGCAAATTACATTTAAGTGCCTGGCAGAGGGTTCATCGAACCACCTTCACAGTTCTCTTTTATTCCAATCTCGTACAGCGCGCGTAAAGAATGAACACCTATATCTTTCCGTACGAGATCTGATTTCCCTTATTTTATCTTGGTGATCGTTTCTCCCTATGTAAGTCGGTGTCAACAAAATATTTTCGGATTCGGAGGAGAAAGTTGGTGATTGGAATTTTGAGAAGAATCCGTCGCAACGAAAAACGCCTTTCTTTTAATGATGTCCATCACAAATCCTGTACCATTTCTGTGACACTCTCTCCCATATTTCGTGATAATACAAAACGTGCTGCCTTTCTTTGAACTTTTTTGATGTACTCCGTCAGTCCTATCTGGTAAGGATCCCATACCGCTCAGCAGTATTCTAAAAGAGGACGGAGAAGCGTAGTGTAGGCAATCTCCTTAGTAGGTCTGTTACATTTTCTACGTTAGTACTTATACATCGGAAATAAACACATGCAACTAAGATGTTTCGGTTATGTCTCGAAAATAGTTTCAAAGCCTTTGCAGTGGCAGTTCTTTAAGCACTTAAATGTAAGGACTGCAGTATTTAACCTCTAGATTATCTGTTTTACGTTAGGAAGCTAGTCAAACGCGCGGCGAATGTTGCGCCACTTCATATAAGTCGCAGTATTACAGTACTGTTTTTACATGTTTTCAAGACTTTTATCAGCAGTGTAATTAAATTAATATTTATTGTAAACATTTTCAGTGAAATTAGAATTTTGCAGTTAATAATACATTTTTACTGCAGATACTGCAGAATTTTAATTCATTTAAAATTCCGTTGGCAGTGCCTGTTGACTGACGACCTCGAACGCATTACTTGTTTTTACTTGTTGTTTGCTCGTATATACGTACCTAATAAATCATTTGTTATTCACTGAATCAAAAATTGTTTGCTCGCAACTGAGAAATTAATTTTGGCAACAGAGTACGAAATAATTAATCACTCGCATTGCTCTCTGGCATTAACAGGCGCTGCGACGGTTGTAGCTGTTTAGAGGAGAACTCCAGGAGCGAATAACTTCCCTGAAAACCAGTACTGCAATGCATCTGCAGTCTTCACTTCGGCAGTGTGAGCTGTCTTGAGGGATCCCGGAGTAACTGGAGCAATTTGAGGGAATTCGAGGTTTATCCATCGTAGTCAGGTGAAATAAATAGATAAATATATTGCAATTCCTGTAGCTTCGTGGAGCCGTAGAGTAAAATACCCAAAAAATAAAGAAAGAAAGAAAAAAGCGACGCAGACGCCACCACGAAGGAATTCTTTGAATGGAACGGAAATCGTCAGATGTGATGGACATGTACAGGCAAACAAATTATTACAGTTTAAGAAAGATTGGATCATTGATTCAAGAGAAAGGGCTTCACAAATTCAGTAAGTCCACCTCTGGCGCTTATGCAAGCAGTTATTCAGCTTGGCACTGATTGAAAGAGTTCTTGGATATCCTCCGGAGAGATATCGTGCCGGTTTCTGTCCAACTGGGTCGTTAGATCGTCAAAATACCGAGCTTGTTGGAGGGCCCTGTCCATAATGCAGCAGATATTCTCAATTTGGGGGAGATCCGGTGACACTTATGCTTCAGTCAACTCCAAGCCTCATATGCCAGACACCACTGCAAAAGGGATTGTGGGTGTACAGCGGGAATGGTAGTCGAAACGTACAATGAAGGCTTTTACGACTGGATGTTTCAGCTGCCGAGAATTCTTCCGGGTTGTATGGCCGTGGTCCATGGAACTCTTCTATCCCTGAAGTTTCGTCCACAGCTACGTTGAACATCTTCGGCGGTGCTCCTGGTTGTGCCGACTCAAGAGGGGCCGTCAGCTGAGCCTCCTTTCCGTGAGCCACCTGTTACTGGTGACTGAAGCACCAGTTGTACGTCGGATCCATGATAACGATGAATCTGGGGCTCTGAGTGCATAACAGGTGACTGCTCCGTCCTCACGTTCTGTCGTCTCTCTAGGTCGAATGCTTCCCTCTTGAAGCTGTGTTCTGGCATGGTTCACCCACTCCTGCCAACGTCGTGGAATTGTGGCATTGCTCTTATTCTCACGTGGAGCGATCCGCGTAATACTCCAACTGGCTTCCTTGAACCCATATGCACAGCCCCTCTCAAAAGCTGACATCTGTGTATACTGCTCACACGCCTGTCTGCGAGGCATAGTTACTGTCTAAGTAAATGAAATTGGAAGACCTCTTGCGCTGCTGTCAAAATATCCTCTGTTTATTACCGTTTGTGGCTGCGCGGTGAAATTGCACTGTAGCGTCACACTTCCATCCGTCAGCCGCCAAAATTTACAATTTTGAATTTTCTATCGTTGCCTGTATGGATATTGATTGGTGACCAACTTGCAATATTCCTTCGTAGTGCGCCTTTCTTATGCCTTAGAGTGTATTTCGTCATCTTCTGGGCGCGCGGGGTAGCCGCACGGTCTAAGGTATCTTCTCACGGTTCGCGTGGCTACCCCTGTCGGGGGTCCGCGTACTCCCTCGGGCATGGATGTGTTTGTTGTCCTTAGCATAAGTTAGATTAAGTAGTGCGTAAGCTTAGGGATCGGTGACCTCAGCAGTTTGATCCCGTAACACCTTACCAGAAATATACAATTTCCAGTCATATTCTGAATTTTTCCGTGACAGTCTTTGCTCGTGCAAGTCAAGAAGGAGGCGGTGGATCAGAATTATCATGCGATACACTCTGATTTGGATCAGTCGATGAGTCGGTTATAATCCAAAGGAACGACGTAACTATCTTACTGAAATATAATGCTTCTGGTGATGACAGCTCGGTAAGTTATATGCAACAAAACGCCATGAATGCCACCGACAACGATAGGATAAATGACTCAGACGATTAAAGGGCACGTACGGTTCAAATGGTTCTGAGCACTATGGGAGTTAACATTTGAGGTCATCATTCCCCTAGAACTTAGAACTACTTAAACCTAACTAACCTAAGGACATCACACACATCCATGCCCGAGGCACGATTCGAACCTGCGACCGTAGAAGTCGCGCTGTTCCGGACTGTAGGGCCTAGAACCGCTCGGCCGGCTGGCACCTACGGTATCAGGTTTCTGGATTCTCTTTTGGCGCTCGGGTTCCCGGGTTCGATTCCCGGCTGGGTCAGAGATTTTCTCTGTCTCGTGATGACTGGGTGTTGTGTGATGTCCTTAGATTAATTAGGTTTAAGTAATTCTAAGTTCTAGGGGACTGATGACCATAGATGTTAAGTCCCATAGTGCTCAGAGCCATTTGAACCATTTGATTCTCTTTTGTGAAACAGTATTTTACACCGGCAGTGATACAAACGCCATATTTACTAGTGTCAAAATGACGATAAAATTATAAATAGCAATTAATTTGGAATCTGCCAGTGTTTACAAAACCAATGACCAAACCACTGACGATAAAGCCAACTTCCTAGACTGGTTGCTCAATTCTTTGATGAAAAATGATTTGTGAAACGTAAACCGTCGTCATAGGCTGAAGGTTTCTTTCATGCTGTGAGAGACAATTTCGGACACCGCGGAGGCAGTTCTTTAAATTTTCCCAGCATTATTATTATCAAGTAGGGATTGGAACCATCATCAATCTCCGTGGTGTCGGATAATGTCCTCGGAGCCAGGAGACTTAGTGGATGCTATTTTAAAAAAATGATCACAGTGTAAAGGAAGCCACAACTGTTCAAATCCCCAAATGATGGTGCATGCATGCATGCATGCATATCTGAAGGAACACTCATTAGTAGATCCTACAAACACAATAACCGATAAATCGTGCTTATCCGCCCATAAAAGGCTAGTGACTTTCGATTAAACGTCTTCCCTCTACCCGAATTGCAAGTTGCAGACACATGGACGATGACACATGGACGTTTAGGTCTGGCTGTGAAGCGTGCACGGATAGCTAAAATGCGTAACGCGACCGCTCGCGAAAAGCGGGATATCCGGGTCCGAATCCAAGTCCGACAGAAATTTACAGTGCGTCATTACATTCTGCAGCTGAAGGTTGCCCGTATTACAAGCTGCGAATACATGCCCTGTGTCTCATAATGTCAGCTATGTCCGCAGTGCTTGTTCCTTCGAACATGCATGCATTTCCGACGGAACATTGCATTGTACTTGTTGCAGACACAGGCACAGCAATATTGCATTCTGATTTAGATTTTCCATGGTATTATGAAACCTCTTTTTTTTTTTTTTTTTTTTGGTCATCAGTCTACTGAATGGTTTGATGCGGCCCGCCACAAATTCCTTTCCTGTGCTAACCTCTTCATCTCAGAGTAGCACTTGCAACCTACGTCCTCAATTATTTGCTTGACGTATTCCAATCTCTGTCTTCCTCTACAGTTTTTGCACTCTACAGCTCGCTCTAGTACCATGGAAGTCATTCCCTCATGTCTTAGTAGATGTCCTATCATCCTGTCCCTTCTCCTTATCAGTGTTTTCCACATATTCCTTTCCTCTCCGATTCTGCGTAGAACCTCCTCATTCCTTACCTTATCAGTCCACCTAATTTTCAACATTCGTCTATAGCACCACATCTCAAATGCTTCGATTCTCTTCTGTTCCGATTTTCCCACAGTCCATGTTTCACTACCATACAATGCTGTAATCCAGACGTCATCCTCAGAAATTTCTTCCTCAAATTAAGGCCGGTATTTGATATTAGTAGACTTCTCTTGGCCAGAAATGCCTTTTTTGCCATAGCGAGTCTGCTTTTTATGTACTCCTTGCTCCGTCCGTCATTGGTTATTTTACTGCTTAGGTAGCAGAATTCCGTAAATTCATTGACTTCGTGACCATCAATCCTGATGTTAAGTTTCTCGCTGTTCTCATTTCTACTACTTCTCATTACCTTCGTCTTTCTCCGATTTACTCTCAAACCATACTTTGTAGTCATTAGACTGTTCATTCCGTTCAGCAGATCATTTAATTCTTCTTCACTTTCACTCAGGATAGCAATGTCATCAGCGAATCGTATCATTGATATCCTTTCACCTTGTATTTTAATTCCACTCCTGAACCTTTCTTTTATTTCCATCATTGCTTCCTCGATGTACAGATTGAAGAGTAGGGGCGAAAGGCTACAGCCTTGTCTTACACCCTTATTAATACGGGCACTTCGTTCTTGATCGTCCACTCTTATTATTCCCTCTTGGTTGTTGTACATATTGTATATGACCCGTCTCTCCCTATTGCTTACCCCTACTTTTTTCAGAATTACGAACAGCTTGCACCATTTCATATTATCGAACGCTTTTTCCAGGTCGACAAATCCTATGAAAGTGTCTCGATTTTTCTTTAGCCTTGCTTCCATTACTAGCCGTAACGTCAGAATTGCCTCTCTCGTCCCTTTACTTTTCCTAACGCCAAACTGATCGTCATCTAGCGCATTCTCAATTTTCTTTTCCATTCTTCCGTATATTATTCTTGTAAGCAGCTTCGATGCATGAGCTGTTAAGCTGATTGTGCGATAATTCTCGCACTTGTCAGCTCTTGCCGTCTTCGGAATTGTGCGGATGATGCTTTTCCGAAAGTCAGATGCGATGCATGAGCTGTTAAGCTGATTGTGCGATAAAACTCGCACTTGTCAGCTCTTGCCGTCTTCGTAATTGTGTGGATGATGCTTTTGCGAAAGTCAGATGGTATATCGCCAGACTCATATATTCTACACACCAACGTGAATAGTCGTTTTGTTGCCACTTCCCTCAATGAATTTAGAAATTCTGATGAAATGTTATCTATGCCTTCTGCCTTATTTGACCGTAAGTCCTCCAAAGCTCTTTTAAATTCCGATTCTAATACTGGATCCCCTATCTCTTCTAAATAGACTCCTGTTTCTTCTTCTATCACATCAGACAAATCTTCACCCTCATAGAGGCTTTCAATGTATTCTTTCCACCTATCTGCTCTCTCCCCTGCATTTAACAGTGGAATTCCCGTTGCACTCTTAATTTTACCACCGTTGCTTTTAATGTCACCAAAGGTTGTTTTGACTTTCCTGTATGCTGAGTCTGTCCTTCCGACAATCATATCTTTTTCGATGTCTTCACATTTTTCCTGCAGCCATTTCGTCTTAGCTTCCCTGCACTTCCTATTTATTTCCTTCCTCAGCGACTTGTATTTCTGTATTCCTGATTTTCCCGGAACATGTTTGTACTTCCTCCTTTCATCAATCAACTGAAGTATTTCTTCTGTTACCCATGGTTTCTTCGCAGCTACCTTTTTTGTACCTATGTTTTCCTTCCCAACTTCTGTGATGGCCCTTTTTAGAGATGTCCATTCCTCTTCAACTGTATTGCCTACTGCGCTATTCCTTATTGCTGTATCTATAGCGTTAGATAACTTCAAACGTATCTCGTCATTCCTTAGTACTTCCGTATCCCACTTCTTTTCGTATTGATTCTTCTTGACTAATGTCTTGAACTTCAGCCTACTCTTCATCACTACTATATTGTGATCTGAGTCTATATCTGCTCCTGGGTACGCCTTACAATCCAGTATCTGATTTCGGAATCTCTGTTTGACCATGATGTAATGTAATTGAAATCTTCCCGTATCTCCCGGCCTTTTCCAAGTATACCTCCTCCTCTTGTGATTCTCGAACAGCGTATTCGCTATTACTAGCTGAAACTTGTTACAGAACTTAATTAGTCTTTCTCCTCTTTCATTCCTTATCCCAAGCCCATATTCTCCTGTAACCTTTTCTTCTACTCCTTCCCCTACAACTGCATTCCAGTCGCCCATGACTATTAGAGTTTCGTCCCCCTTTACATACTGCATTACTCTTTCAATATCCTCATACACTTTCTCTATCTGTTCATCTTCAGCTTGCGACGTCGGCATGTATACCTGAACTATCGTTGTCGGTGTTGGTCTGCTGTCGATTCTGATTAGAACAACCCGGTCACTGAACTGTTCACAGTAACACACCCTCTGCCCTACCTTCCTATTCATAACGAATCCTACACCTGTTATACCATTTTCTGCTGCTGTTGATATTACCCGATACTCATCTGACCAGAAATCTTTGTCTTCCACTTCACTTCACTGACCCCTACAATATCTAGATTGAGCCTTTGCATTTCCCTTTTCCGATTTTCTAGTGTCCCTACCACGTTCAAGCTTCTGACATTCCACGCCCCGACTCGTAGAACGTTATCCTTTCGTAGATTATTCAATCTTTTTCTCATGGTAACCTCCCCCTTGGCAGTCCCCTCCCGGAGATCCAAATGGGGGACTATTCCGGAATTTTTTGCCAATGGAGAGATCATCAAGACACTTCTTCAATTACAGGCCACATGTCCTCTTTTCTTATGGCCTTTTTAATCCGAAAATCTCTCATTGTCTATTCTTTCTTAGTATCCTCTTCTTTTTTTTCTTTTTTTTCACATTGAGTATTGCCTGTCTTTCTCTACAGTGCTTATCCATTTATCTCAGGATTTCAAATGACTAGCACCATTTAAAATTGTCGAGCGTTCCATCTAGGTCGACAAATCCTATGAAAGTACCTTGATTTTTATAAATTCTTGCTTCTGCTATCAAGCGTTACGACGAAACAGCGTCTCAAGTGCCTTTCTCTTCACTAAAGCCAAAGTGCACGTTATTTAGACCTACATCTACATCTACGTGGATACTCTGCAAATCACACTAAACTGCCTGGTGAAGGGTTCATAGAACCACTTTCACAGTTATTCTCTATTATTACAATTTCGGACAGCGCGCGCAGAAACGAATGCCAATATCTTTCCGTGCGAGCTCTGATTTCCCTTATTTTATTATGATGATTGTTTCTCAATATGTAGGCCGGCGTCAACAAAATATTTTCGCACTCGGAGGAGAAAGCTGGTGATTCTTGAGAAGATTCGGCGCAACAAAAAACGCCTTTGTTTTAATGATATCCACTACAAAACTTGTTCACGTCAGTGACACTCTCTCCCCTATTTCGGAATAATACAAAACGTGCTGGTTTCCACTGAACTTTGTCGATGTACTCCATTAATCCTATGTGGTACAGATTCCAGATGGAACAGCAGTACTCCAAAAGAGGACGGGCAAGTGTAGTGTAGGCAGTCTCTTTAGTAGATCTGTTGCATTTTCTAAGTGTTCTGCCAATAAGACGCAGTCTTTGCTTTGCCTCTCCCACAAAATTTTCTGCGTCTTCTTTCGAATTTAAGTAATTCGTAATTGTAATTCCAAGGTATTTAGCTGAATTTGTGGACTTTGATTTGACTGATTTATCGTGTAACCGAAGCTTAACGGGTTCCTTTTAGCACTCATGTGAATGACCTCACACTTCTCATTATTAATGTTGAATTGCCAACTTTTGCACAATTTATATATCTTTTCTACATCGTTTTGCAATTTGTTTTGATCTTCTGATGGCTTTACTAGACGACAAACGACAGCATCATCTGCAAACAACCTAACACACCTGCTCAGATTGTCTCCTAAATCATTTATAGGGGGTGGACAAAAACTGTTACGAAATTTTAACCCTGGATAGCTGATGCCAGTAGCAACCAAAATTACTAATGTTGTGTAGGTCGACAACGCAAAATTTTTAAACTACGGAAACTTGGCGCCATGCGCTCCGATTGACCGCAGGATTGCCCTGTTGGCGGATGCTCTGGACAACGCATGACCACGAATGCTTTGCCTGCCAGAGATCGCGATACATACAACTCTGTCCACACATTCGTTGGTAGCACTCCAGCCTTCCACTCTGGGGGCCTGGGGGTGAATCCGCCGGGGTTCCGACATATCCATTGTAGTTTCATGAATAGACATACCGGAAATAGACCCACCCACAGCTGTTAGTTAGCGTACAGAAAGTTCTTACAAATTGTGACGGCCCTGAAAACGGCCTTTTTAGTAGCTAGGACATAGTTTACTTGAAGCAGGTGCTCGAACTAGCGACCCTCTGACGCGACACAAGCTTGATAACGTCGAATGGTCTTTTGCCGAACTCTTTCAAAGATTCCTGACTTTGCCCTGATGTGATTGGCGATCCATTAACTCCTCTTCGTTTGTAGGTGGTTTGCGTCTCGGTGGGTAAAGTAGAACCTTGAAGAACCCCACAGGAAAAAGTCCGACGGTGTGAGGTGTGGTGATGGCGGGGGCCATGTCCTATGATCACCTCTGCCAATTACCCGACTGTCGAGGAGTTCATTTAAATATCTGTGCACAGCACTACAGTTATTTGCCGGTGTCCCATCATGCTGCAATCACATTCGTAGCAATATGTCCAGGGGAATATCTTCCAGCAGGTCGGGTACTGTTTCTTGCAAAAAGTGAAGGTAATTTGCCCCAGTAAGTCGAGGAGGTAGACAGACCGGTCCAGTCAGATGGTCACCCACAATGTCTGCTCAAATGTTGAGCGAAAATCGTTCCTGGTGTCCGTGGACGTACGTGACGTGAGGATTTCCCCTTGGCCAGCAATGAACGTTTCTAGTGTTGTAAAGGCCATCCAGATGGAAGGTGCACTAGTCGGTAAACAACAAAATGGTGGGAAAGTCGGGGTCTGGTGCTACATGTCGCAGAAACCACAGGCAAAACCCTACCTGTGTTCAGAGTCCGCCACAGGATTTAGGTCTTGGACAGTGTGGAAACCTCCTAGAGTCACCCCAATATCGTGTTCAAACTCTCGAGTACTTGTCGTAGGTGCTTCCTCGAAGTGTTCGAGAACAGTCTCTTCAAACGCAGCATCCCGTCTTGTTCGAGGGCTGCCAGCATCACCAAGATATACCGCTAACGAGCCTGTGTGTCATGGCGGCTGCAGTGTAACACGTGTTAAGTTCGGCTCGCGAAATTTAGTTGAATTCGAAGGTGTTCTCGCAGGTGGTGTTGTCTAGTACAAGTGGAAATCGTGAAAACAACAGTGTTCTGTGCAGTAGTGCTATTTTTTTTTCTGTGCTCCGCCAATATCTTCGAGAAAATGGTAAACAGAAGAGTGAACAGCAGCGCGTCCAGCAGCGGGGAAGCAGCAGGTGCGGCGGGCCCGCTCTTGGCGGAAGGTGCGGCCGCGGCTCCCGGTATAGCGGAGCTGATCCGCTCTGAGGTAAACGCTGCGCTTCGCGATAAAAACAATCTCGATCTGATAGCATGCACCATATCAGATACTGTAACGGCAGCAGTATTGGCCAAAATGCGTGAAACTGTTGAGGCCAATACTGCCGACATTACAGCACTAAAAAAGTCTGTGTCTGAATACGAGAAAAAGGCACGAGAGTTGGAAGTCAAACTATCTGCCGCAACTGACGAACTAGAACAGTACCAAAGGCGAAATAGTCTACGACTGTTTGGAGTAGTAGAAAATAAGGAAGAAGACACGGACAACCTGCTTATACAGGTTGCGCGTGGAAAATTAGGCGTTGAAGTGACCAAGGCAGACATTGACAGGATCCATCGGGTGGGACGAAAATTACCAGGTGCCACCAAACCTCGTCCAATAATAATTAAATTTGTCTCGTACCGAAAAAGGGCAGAGATCTTTACCCAGAAGAAGAAGTTAGCAAGGACAGGGCTTACAATAAGGGAAGATCTGACAGACGAACGGCTAAAGATTTTAAACAGTGCCATATCCCATTTCGGTCTTCAGAATGTGTGGACTCAGGATGGCAGAGTAATCATTAAAACAGCAGCTGGAAAGAAGACAGTCACAAACATGACAGAACTGGAAAGTATTAAGTGAAGCTACTCGAGCCAAAAGTGCAAACTTAACACCATTTGCAATTGTAACAGCCCCAATACTCAATATAGTCTTGTAATTTTATTAATTTTTTAATTATACCCATATTTGTACCTTCAACTAATTGTTTTTGTAACTGTATTAACTTTTCACTATTTTTTTGTGTCTGTAGCTCTAACCATTACTTAATTTTAGTTACTGCTAATTCTTTTTTCATTTTCTCAGTTTATTCTCTTCCGTTCCGAAATAGTTCTATTGCAATTATTAGTCTCTCCTTTAGTTCATTAACCACCCATCTCTTCGGTTTAAATTGTTCATAACAAAAATCACTATCAGTATCACTTTAGCAAATTTCAATCTAATTGTAGCTTCCTATGATAATCTATTAATTACTAAGCTTACTTCTCTCTGCTGGCAGCATCGGCCTCTTAAATCACTCCCTTCTCCCTTATTTCCACCCTAAGCTGTTTCAAATACTCTAATTACATTTCTCCTCGTACGACAGAGGATACACAGTGACACACAGTCGTCACTATTTTGGTCATATTCTCCTTGCACAGAATACCACTAATCCATTTTCTATACTCCCGCAACCTCAGGAAATCTTTAGCAGGCGCCTTTCTTTCGGCACTCGCGGTGTCACAAACAGGGCGTGCAAAATCTCGGACACCCCTGTGTTATGTCACTTGGCGGAAGCAGCGGCCAGTGCCCCTCGCGGCAGGTAGTGCCTAACAATGGGACAAACCAGTCTGCCACCCTACTCCAGGCTGCTCGGCGGAACGCGTCAGAGCTTTTAGCAGCTCACTGCAACATCCAGTCTTTACCTGCGCATTACGAAGAACTTAGCCTCCTCTTCAACCAACTAAACTACCACGTAATCCTCTTATCCGAAACGTGGTTGAAACAACACATATCCTCTGCATCTTTTCATCTCCCAGGGTACACATTTCTTAGGGCAGACAGATCAAAAAAGCGAGGTGGCGGGGTCGGCGCGTATATACGAACAGATCTCGAAGCGTAAGTCTTATGTACGTCTAATCCTGCTGAAGAAAAAGAGGCTGAATTCATGTTCATTGAAATAAATATACAAAGTCGGAAATTCTTGACTGGCGTCGTGTACAAGCCGCCAAAAATAAGCTCAATGAGTTCCTTCCAGTCGGAATTACATTCACTTCAGTGTCAATACGAACATGTCATCGTAATGGGTGACTTGAACATAGACCTGCTAAGAGACACTCCCTCCGCAATAAACCTAAGAAGACTGTTTAGTTGCAATAGCATGAACATTCTTCCATTACAACCTACACACCATACGGCGCACAGTCATACTCTTATAGACGTAATCGCAACGAAACAGACTGACAAAGTAAGAGATGTTGGTCAAACATCGGCCCCTGGCCTCTCAGCACATGATGTAATATTCCTGGCCTACTCTGTGCAGCCCCCAAGGATCAAATCACGTTACATAACTTGTAGGAACATGAAACGTATTGTCCTTGACGCTCTAACAGCCGATTGCTCAGAAATCTCATGGCATCAAATAATCAGAAAACCCACAATCGACGGCAAAATTAATGAACTTGGTGATAAACTCACTGCCCTCTATGACAAACATGCAGCTGTGCGCACAATCCGTGTAAGAAAATCTCCTGCTCCATGGCTGACAGCTGAATTACGTCAAATGATGACTAATAGGGAGGCTGCCCACAGGCGTTTCAAGGCAGATCCGAAACCCGAGCGTTTCGAAGAATATAGAAAGCTACGGAACAGAGTGAAACAATGCATTCGCAATGCTAAAATCAGGCACGCTCGCTCCCTTGTATGCAGCGATCTGACGCCCACGACTCTATGGAAGAATCTCCGTAGCTTGGGGGTCGGAAAGGCAAAATCGGAAACTACTTTTCATGTGTCAGCTAACGAATTAAATGAATTCTTCTCTGCACCTCTGAATACCAGCACAGCTGATAATTACCGTCCACAAGAATCCACAAACAGGATAACTAACAACGATACCTTCCATCTAAAACATGTAACAACAAATACGGCAAGAAAAGCAATAATGAGAATCTCTTCTGATGCAATAGGCAACGACAGTATCGGTATAACCATGATTAAGAATGTTGCCGATATCTTAGTACCTGTCTTAACTGACATATTTAATTTTTCCCTCATGAGCGGAATATATCCCACTGCATGGAAAAGAAGCCTAATTCGACACATCCCTAAGATCGAAAACCCGCAACTGCCTAGTGATTACCGACCAATTAGCATACTGCCTGCTGTTTCCAAAGCACTTGAATATGTTGTTCATGACCAAATCACTGAACACTTGCATGAATTCAGCCTATATGACAAATTTCAATCCGGTTTCCGTAAACATCACAGCACAAACACTGCTCTAATTAAAGTAACTGATGACCTGAAATATGCCATCGACAATCGAAAGGCAACAATATTGACGCTACTGGACTTCAGCAAAGCTTTTGACACTGTTAACTTTGACATATTGCTCAGAAAAATGCAACAGCTTAATTTCTCTGATAGTGCAATGAGATGGTTTGAAAGCTACTTAAAAGACAGACAGCAATTTGTTGTCTGCATAAATGAAAAATCTTCCTGGAAACATGTTTCCTCGGGAGTGCCACAAGGATCAGTCTTAGGACCACTTTTGTTTTCTTTATATGTCAACGATATTTCGTCGGTTCTGTCCTCCTGTAAATATCATTTCTATGCCGACGACCTCCAGCTCTACCTAAACGTCAGACCTGAAGATGTAAACACTGCAATCGCTCAGATGAATGATGACCTGTCTTCAGTAGTGAGATGGGCGAAAAACCTGGGGCTTAAACTAAATGCAAAAAAGACGCAAGTAATCTTAATAGCCCATCAGAAATTAATAAGTTCAGATTTCCGGGAACGGCTACCTCCTATTCTGCTCGACGGTACTCCAATACCATACCAGAAAACAGTGAAGAACTTGGGTGTAACTTTGGATGAGCATCTCAACTGGGCAGAGAATACAGTCGCAGTGTGCCGAAAGACGTCTGCTTGTCTCTATGCTCTCAAAAAGTTTCGGAACACATTTCCACAGGACTTGAAACGCCAGCTCGTGCAAGCACTCTTTCTACCGAACCTCCACTATTGTGATGTGATTCAACAAGGCATGAGTAGTGAAAACAAAAGACGGCTAGAGCTAACCATGAATGCCTGTGTGCGTTACACCTGCAACATTCGCCGATATGATCATGTTAGTGCTTCATACTCCGAGCTAGGGTGGCTGCGGCCGGACAAATTGCGTGACTACCACACTCTATGTCTACTCCACCGACTCCTCATCGCGCAAGCACCCCAGTACCTTGCTTCAGAGATTAAAAACCTGTCATGTCATCATAATCGAAACACGAGGTCACTCTTATTTGGTATCCTAACTGTGCCCACTCACAAAACAAAAACTTTTGCAAACTCCCTCTCAGTTGCCGCTGTCCGCCTCTGGAACAAACTGCCCCTTACCTTGCGCAAAATTCGATCTCCTGCTGCTTTTAAGAAGAAGTTGAAGCATTTCCTACTATCATCCTCATAAAGTTCTCCACAAAATTAATGTACAAGGACAATCTCCTCATCTGTCAAATAGCAAAGCTAGCGTCTCCTATCTTGCTCCTGAGATGCCTTCCTCTTCATCTTTCTCTATTAGCCACGCAATCTTCTTTTCCTTTATATATCCTTAATTATGTTTCATCATGTCTCTATTCTTCTCCTCCCTTCACCATGAGTCTCCCTCATACTCCCTGCTGCCGGCACTCCTATATAAAATCTGTCTCTTCAATAATGTCTAATTATAACAGTACTTGTGACCTAAGAAAATAAACTCTATATGTATGTATTTTTCTAGGTGTACCTTTCAAATTGTTTATTTCACTTTTTGTACTAGATGTAGTTTAACATGCCTACTAAAACATATGAATGTAAAATAAGTAGAATGCCTGGTTAGATGTAAGAGAGGGCCTGATGGCCCTAATCTTGCCAGGTTAAATAAATCAATAAATAAATAAATAAATAAATAATTCGCCAAGTCGCCGGTGAATTGCTGTAAACGTTTGCGGGTGTGGGTGGCGTCTTTCTGGGTACCGTTCCTCATTCAACTGTGGAGCTACATGCGCATTACCGTCGGCTAGTTCATAAATAAAAGCCATATCTCGTTCTTCAAACGAATACTGTGCCGACATGCTTACTAATAAGTAAATCACAGGTGACGTGTGTATGCTCCGAAGCGAAGCTTACGTGTGAATGCCTCTGACGTGAGATGGAGACAAACAGCCAGACCCATACGACACTTGTGCCTATCACGTTGTGGCAGTGCATGGGCGAGCGATATTTGTATGTGTGAACCGACAAACACACGGCTGCCCGACAACCGACGAGCGGCAACAGCGCAATCCCACGGCCAATCGGAGCGTGTGGCTCCAAGTTTCTATAGTTTAAAAATGGTGCTTTGTCGACCTACACAACATTAGTAATTCTGGTTCCTACTGGCATCAGCTATCCAGGGTTAAAGTTTGGTGTCACAATTTTTGTCCACCCTGTATAGATAAGGAACAGCAGGGGCCCTATAACACTACCTTGGTGAACGCCAGAAATTATTTCGGTTTCACCCGATGACTTGCCGTCATTTACTACAAACTGTGGCTCCACTAACAGGAAATCAAGAATTCAGTCACCTAACTGAGACTATATTCCGTAAGCAAGTCGCTTGTGTGGTACAGTGTCAAAAGCCCTCTGGAATACTACAAATATAGAATCAATTTGAAATCCCCTATCAATGGCACTCAAACTCCGTGTGTGTGTGTAAAGAGCTAGTGGTGTTTCACAAGAATGATATTTTCTAAATTCGTGCTGAGTGTGTGTCAATAGTCCGTTTTCTTCGACGTAATGCATATTATTCGAACACAATACATGCTCAAAAATCCTAACAGGTTACAATATACAGAATACAGTGTGATACTATACTCTCAGGTTCATGTGAAGTAACCGCAGACTCCTCCTCTGATAAAACAGTACAGTGGGTGTTCTAAATTAAACTTGCAGTAGTTGTACCTAGCAGTTAGCATACTGAAGCTGTGTTAAACAATTAAAACAGCTAACTTTCCATCAGCAAGCGCAACGTGCACTACGCGACTTGTACCAGAATAGGACAGATGCATCGTTTCTGTGTCGCATATTCTGTTGGTATAAAAATGTTAATTTATACTTATCTGCCTTGTTCTAATTTAATAACAATTCCACCGTAGATGTGGCACATGACTCTTGTTATATTAGTATGGCTGTTAGCAGTTGCTGAACAAACCTAATCTTTTCGTGTATTATATCAGTAAACGGAGTACACGTCTAACGTTCTCAGAATAGTAGATCAAAATGTTAAGAATAAGATGTCGTCTTTGCTAATGACTGATATAGGCAACTTGGTCTTTACTCTGGCGTGAAGTGGCTCTACCATCCTGCGTTGTTGCTCTTCTGAAATGTTTGCAACTCAGTCTAGAACTTCGTAGTAATTTACTGTTGCAGAGTTGTCGAACTTGGTTATGCAAAGCGTCCCTTAGATAAGTTCACAATCAATTAGCCGCGCGAATCTCGTCAAGGCTGAGAGAGGTCACCGCATAGTTTCGATGCTGTTAACAAGACAGCAAACAACTATAAGCGAACAGAGTTTGGTCACAAAGACAATTTTTACGGGGTGGATGCTTGTTTCACATTGTAGAATTCCTTTTCTTGGGTGGTCAAAGGACATTTCTATATAATGACGCTGTGTCATCTTTGGTAGTCTGCCCAATATCAGCGACGTTCTAGATGATATTTCGACAACGCCACTCGTTATCTTCATCAGGTGGTACCCGAGTCTCAGGAAGCATCTGATGAAGATAACGAATCACGCTGTCGAAATATCGTGCAAGAACAACGCCGATACGTGGCAGAATACCCGACACCTCAGGATGTCAGCAGATCGGCGGAGAACTTTCAACGGAGGAAATCTTCACTCAGTTTCCCAAGGGTAGCAGTCTCAGACAACCTGTCGAGCAATTTTTTCGGACCTGGTGCTACTGATCCCGCTGCTGAAACTGTTGGCTGTGACTGATGAAATCGATGGAGTTTCATCATACGCTCATGGTTTTTTATGGCTGTCTCTTGGGATTTTTGACAGAAGCTTGAAGAAAATGGTGATCTCAAAGTTACAGTGGTGGCGTTTAAAAGAGCAGTCTGACTATGGGTGATAACAAATCTATATATACAAAGAGTTTAAGATCTTTTTCTCTATAAATTACAAAACAATAAAGTAAATCAATATTTTTGTAGGGAGGTAAACGGAATAAACGTTGGTCTTTCCGTAAAGTTATGAATAAATTGTTGCTGCATGGAGCTATAGAACATCATTTCATCTATCATGTAGCACATTAATTTAACCAAGCTTTGTACAAATCGATTTAAATCAAATTTCCATACACTGTCGTATGCAATGCATGTCAGAAAGCACAAACGTGATTCGGTTTGCCACCGACGAAAATTAAATGTGGTATACGGAGTAAGTTTACATATTGCTGATGCTCAGCAAATGCGGACACGTTGCTAATGAAGCAACCATGAATGATTAAGGGATATAGAGTGGTCGAAGAGCTCTCTCACTCATTACACTCATATGTGCTGAACAACGGCTTTGGAGACGAGTACCTTGAGAAGGCTTGGCGGTAATCGACAAAGACGAGCAAGAAGTGAAGATGTAGAAACGCTTGTTTTAACTACAGTATATCACAATCGACGTATCATCTTGCGAGAAGTTGTTGCATTCACTGGTAGCAAACTTACAATTCTGTGTCAAATAGCTCACGGTCACCAGTTTCACCCGTACCACTTGTCACGGACAATTAGTTAGTTATTTGGTTGTGTGTTCCATTGATCAGTCGCAAGGTACAGTAGCTGTTATGATGTGGAACGTGTGAAGTGCACAAGAAATGCACATATGAAACAAAATTTATATATATATATATATATATATATATATATATATATATATATATATATATATTACAATACAGAGTTAAAGATTAATATTTCTATTATTTAAACCATTCCCTTAAATGGCACAAAATGCATGTATTATATTTATAGGTTCATTTATTCGTATTCAAGAATTAATCAATGGTACAGAACGAGTTGTCAAGGAGATATGATTTCATTTTATTTTTGAAGCTATTACTGCTGCCTGTCACCTTATTTCATCTGGTTATACGTCGAAAATTTTTAAAGCAGCATATTTTACCCCGTTCTGTGCCAAAGATAGGTTGAGCAAAGAATAGTGTAAGTATTTCTTTTTTCTGGTATTATAATCATGAATGTCACTGTTGTTTGTAAACTGGTCGATGTTGTTCAGAACAAATTTCATTAATGAGTAGATGTATTGTGAGGCTGTTATTAGAATTCCCAATCTTTTAAAAAGATGCCTACAAGATGTGCAATTAGAAACCCACACATTATTCTAACCACTTTCTTTTGAGCAGTGAAGACTTTTTGTCTAGATGTTGAGTTACCCCAAAATATTATTCCATATGACATCAGACATCAGTGTCTTTAAAGAAGGATATAAGATGAACATAAAAAAAGCAAAACGACGATAACGGAATGTAGTCGAATTATGCCGGGTGATGCTGAGGGAATTAGATTGGGAAATGAGACACTTAAAGTAGTAAAGGAGATTTGCTATTTGGGGAGCAAAATAACTGATGATGGTCGAAGTAGAGAGGATGTAAAATGTAGACTGGCAATGGCAAGGAAAGCATTCTGAAGAAGAGAAATTTGTTAACATCAAGTATAGATTTAAGTGTCAGGAAGTCGTTTCTGAAGTATTTGTACGAAGTGTATCCATGCATGGAAGAGAAACATGGACGATAAATAGTTTGAACAAGAAGAGAATAGAAGCTTTCGAAATGTGGTGCTACAGAAGAATGCTGAAGATTAGATGGGTAGATCACATAACTAATGAGGAGGTATTGAATAGAATTGGGGAGAAGAGGAGTTTGTGGCACAACTCGACTAGAAGAAGGGATCGGTTGGTAGGACACGTTCTGAGGCATCAACGGATCACCAAGTTAGTATTGGAGGGCAGAGTGGAGGGTAAAAATCTTAAAGGGAGACCAATAGATGAATACACTAAGCAGATTCAGAAGGATGTAGGCTGCAGTACGTACTGGGAGATGAAGAAGCTTGCACAGGATAGAGTAGCATGGAGAGCTGCATCAAACCAGTCTCAAGACTGAAGATCACAACAGCAACAACAACAATGACATCAGAAAGTGGAAGTATGCAAAGTATATTAGCTTACTAATTTCTATATCCTCAAAAATTGCAATTATTCTAATAGCAAACGTTACTGAACCTAGCGACTTTAGGAGATCCAAAATATGAATTTTCCAATTAAAGTTCTCATCTATATTTACACCCAAAAACTTAGTATGCTCTACCCTGTCTACTGACTTCTGTTGATGTGTTATATTTATTGAAGGACCTGTACTTTTAGCAGCAGAAAATTGGATGTACTGTGTTTTTTCAAAGTTTAGAGCAAGTCCATTTGCAGAAAACCAATTAATGACTTTTCCAAACACCTTATTTGCATCATTTTCAATTGGTTTCTTTTACTGGATTAATAATGATGCTTGTATCATCGGCAAACGGTGTCAGTTCAGCTTCCTGTTTCAGATACGAAGGGAGGTCGTTCACATATATAAAGAACAGAAGGGGACTCATGAGTGAACCCTGTGGAACACCTAACGTAATTTCACCCCAGGTAGATGAAGTGCAAACTTATTTGAGTCACTTGACCCATATTAGGAAACATTTTGCTTCCTGTTCTGTAGGTATGACTTAAAGCACTCATATGCTATTCCATTTATACCATAGAATTGTAATTTCTGTGACATAATGTCATGGTTCACACAATCAAATGCTTTAGACAAGTCACAGAAAATTGCTATTGGTGACATTTTACTTTTAATGACTCTATTATGAGCCAGCGAAATTGTATATTGCTGTCCAAGTGGAATTGGAAGCATTTTTGAAATCCAAACTATGATTCACTAAGTATCCCATTACTGTTGAGATTGCTAACCACTCTTGAGTACGTTACTTTCTCGAAGATTTTTGAGAATGTGTAAGCAAGGATGCTGGCCGATAATTATTGACATCTGTGGTGTCCCCCTTTTTGTAGAGAGGCCTGACAATGGCATATTTAACCTGTGTGGGAAAATACCTTGAGTTAGTGATGCATTACATATGTGACTCAGAACATCACCTGTAATTGCTCCTCATTGTTTTAATATCTTATTAGAAATGTCAGCTACTCCAACAGAGATTTAATAATTTTACTTATTTCACAAGAGGTTGTTAGGTGAAACTCAATTGGACAAAGTTTTTTTCAAAACAGGCTGTTCCATGTACTGCCTAACTTTTTCTTTTGAACTGTTCTCACCAATATTTTCTCCTACACTTAAGAAATGATTGTTAAAACATTTGCTACTTGTGTACTGTTGGTTAGGATGGTCTCATTCTCTTTAAAAGTAATATTACCTACCCTGTCGCCCTTCTAACAACATTCCATATTGATTTTATTTTAATGCCAGAGTTGTTAATTTCTTCTCTAACATACATATTTCTTGATTTCCTTACAACTATTCTTAGTATGGATCTTTATTAGTTCTTGCTATTTCATACAGTTTTCTTTTTCTTTCTAAAGACACTTTAATACCTCTTGTAATCCAAGGGTTCTTTAAAAAGAGTGTGGTGTTACACTTAGTAAATTTCTTTGGGAAACAATGTTCAAAGAGGGATATAAATTTATCAAGAAATATGTTGCACTTATCATTAGCGTTTCGCTCATTATGTACATCTCCCCAATTAACATTTCTTAAGCTTTCTCTGAAGTGCTGTGTAGAAACTGGGTTGAGCGACCTCACACATTTACTTAATGGTTTCTGAACTGTACACCCTGTTAGGTTTTGTAAGTTAATCAGTTGTGCATCATGGTCTGACAATCCATTTACCACAGGGAAAGCATGAGTTCGTTTTACATCCTTTTTCTGTACAAATACATTATCTATTAGCGTGCTACTGTCCTGAGCTATGTGTGTAGGGAAATTGATCACTGATTCCAAGTTATATGTTGTCAATAACACTTCTAGTTCACTTTTCCTATCAGAATTACTTAGAACGTTTAGATTGAAATCACCACAGATTAATAACTTCTTCTTTTTGTCTGACAGACAGCATAATAGGGACTCAGACTTTTTTATGAACAGCTCCCAGTCTCCTAATGGGGACGTGCGTTGTTGCTAATATCAGTACTACATTATCCAGCTGAAGTTCACATACACAAATCTCAAAGTGCTGATCAACACAAAATTTGCTTACTTCCACAGTTTTGCAGTTATAACCCTGTTTTATGAAAATGGCAACTCTTCCTTCATCCATCCTAGATCTACAAGTGTAAGATGCTAAATTATACCCTCTTATACTGACACCATCCACGCTCACAGTTACATGGTGTTCAGACAGACAGATTATATCAGTCTCATTCTTATTTCTGAGATCATATAAACACATTGATAGCTCATCTACTTTATTTTTTATTCCCCTGATATTCTGACGAAGTATGTTGATACGGCCCTTAGCTTTACCCCAATTAACTGTACGTGAAGTTTCTTTTATTCTATTTATCTTGCTTGTCATGTGTCTCGACGTTGGCTTTAACCTAAAAAACCTGTATGCCTGGACCCATCAACCACAAGGATAACCCCTTTGTGGACCCCCTTAGAGTTTCTGCTAATAGAGAAGCTAACTTACTTTTCCCCATCCTATTCAGGTGCAGGGTATGTGTAGTGTATCCTCACCTACCTATAGCATTTTTTTTTTTTGTCATCAGTCTACTGCCTGGTTTGATGCGGCCCACCACGAATTCCTTTCCTGTGCTAACCTCTTTATCTCAAAGTAGCACTTGCAACCTACGTCCTCAATTATTTGCTTGACGTATTCCAATCTCTGTCTTCCTCTACAGTTTTTGCCCTCTACAGCTCCCTCTAGTACCATGGAAGTCATTCCCTCATGTCTTAGCAGATGTCCTATCATCCTGTCCCTTCTCCTTATCAGTGTTTTCCACATATTCCTTTCCTCTCCGATTCTGCGTAGAACCTCCTCATTCCTTACCTTATCAGTCCACCTAATTTTCAACATTCGTCTATAGCACCACATCTCAAATGCTTCGATTCTCTTCTGTTCCGATTTTCCCACAGTCCATGTTTCACTACCATATAATGCTGTAATCCAGACGTACATCCTCAGAAACTTCTTCCTCAAATTAAGGCCGGTATTTGATATTAGTAGAAATGCCTTTTTTGCCATAGCGAGTCTGCTTTTGATGTCCTCCTTGCTCCGTCCGTCATTGGTTATTTTACTGCCTAGGTAGCAGAATTCCTTAACTTCTTTGACTTCGTGACCATCAATCCTGATGTTAAGTTTCTCACTGTTCTAATTTCTACTACTTCTCATTACCTTCGTCTTTCTCCGATTTACTCTCAAACCATACTGTGCACTCATTAGACTGTTCATTCCGTTCAGCAGATCATTTAATTCTTCTTCACTTTCACTCAGGATAGCAATGTCATCAGCGAACCGTATCATTGATGTCCTTTCACCTTGTATTTTAATTCCACTCCTGAACCTTTTTTTTATTTCCATCATTGCTTCCTCGATGTACAGATTGAAGAGTAGGGGCGAAAGGCTACAGCCTTGTCTTACACCCTTCTTAATACGAGCACTTCGTTCTTGATCGTCCACTCTTATTATTCCCTCTTGGTTGTTGTACATATTGTATATGACCCGTCTCTCCCTATTGCTTACCCCTACTTTTTTCAGAATTACGAACAGCTTGCACCATTTTATATTGTCGAACGCTTTTTCCAGGTCGACAAATCCTATGAAAGTATCTTGATTTTTCTTTAGCCTTGCTTCCATTATTAGCCGTAACGTCAGAATTGCCTCTCTCGTCCCTTTACATTTCCTAAAGCCAAACTGATCGTCACCTAGCGCATTCTCAAATTTCTTTTCCATTGTTCTGTATATTATTCTTGTAAGCAGCTTCGATGCATGAGCTGTTAAGCTGATTGTGTGATAATTCTCGCACTTGTCAGCTCTTGCCGTCTTCGGAATTGTGTGGGTGATGCTTTTCCGAAAGTCAGATGATATATCGCCAGACTCATATATTCTACACACCAACGTGAGTAGTCGTTTTGTTGCCACTTCCCCTAATGATTTTAGAAATTCTGATGGAATGTTATCTATTCCTTCAGCCTTATTTTACCGTAAGTCCTCCAAAGCTCTTTTAAATTCAGATTCTAATACTGGATCCCCTATCTCTTCTAAATAGACTCCTGTTTCTTCTTCTATCACATCAGACAAATCTTCACCCTCATAGAGGCTCTCAATGTATTCTTTCCACCTATCTGCTCTCTCCTCTGCATTTAACAGTGGAATTCCCGTTGCACTCTTAATGTTACCACCGTTGCTTTTAATGTCACCAAAGGTTGTTTTGACTTTCCTGTATGCTGAGTCTGTCCTTCCGACAATCATATCTTTTTCGATGTCTTCACATTTTTCCTGCAGCCATTTCGTCTTAGCTTCCTCGCACTTCCTATTTATTTTATTCCTCAGCGACTTGTATTTCTGTGTTCCTGATTTTCCCGGAACATGTTTGTACTTCCTCCTTTCATCAATCAACTGAAGTATTTCTTCTGTTACCCATGATTTCTTCGCAGCTACCTTCTTTGTGCCTATGTTTTCCTTCCCAACTTCTGTGATGGCCCTTTTTAGAGATGTCCATTCCTCTTCAACTGTACTACCTACTGCGCTATTCCTTATTGCCGTATCTATAGCGTTAGAGAACTTCAAACGTATCTCGTCATTCCTTAGTACTTCCGTATCCCACTTTTTTGCGTATTGATTCTTCCTGACTAATGTCTTGAACTTCAGCCTACTCTTCATCACTACTATATTGTGATCTGAGTCTATATCTGCTCCTGGGTACGCCTTACAATCCAGTATCTGATTTCGGAATCTCTGTCTGACCATGATGTAATCTAATTGAAATCTTCCCGTATCTCCCGGCCTTTTCCAAGTATACCTCCTCCTCTTGTGATTCTTGAACAGGGTATTCGCTATTACTAGTTGAAACTTGTTACAGAACTTAATTAGTCTTTCTGCTCTTTCATTCCCTGTCCCAAGCCCATATTCTCCTGTAACCTTTTCATCTACTCGTTCCCCTGCAACTGCATTCCAGTCGCTCATGACTATTAGATTTTCGTCCCCCTTTACATACTGCATTACTCTTTCAATATCCTCATACACTTTCTCTATCTGTTCGTCTTCAGCTTGCGACGTCGGCATGTATACCTGAACTATCGTTGTCGGTGTTGGTCTGCTGTCGATTCGGATTTGAACAACCCGGTCACTGAACTGTTCACAGTAACACGCCCTCTGCCCTACCTTCCTATTCATAACGAATCCTACATCTGTTATACCATTTTCTGCTGCTGTTGATATTACCTGATACTCATCTGACTTGAAATCCTTGTCTTCCTTCCACTTCACTTCACTGACCCCTACTATATCTAGATTGAGCCTTTGCATTTCCCTTTTCAGATTTTCTAGTTTCCGTACCACGTTCAAGCTTCTGACATTCCACGCCCCGACTCGTAGAACGTTATCCTTTCGTAGATTATTCAATCTTTTTCTCATGGTAACCTCCCCCTTGGCATTCCCCTCCCGGAGATCCGAATGAGGGACTATTCCGGAATCTTTTGCCATTGGAGAGATCATCAAGACACTTCTTCAATTACAGGCCACATGCCCTGTGGATACGCGTTGTCTTTAATGCAGTGGTTTCCATTGCCTTCTGCATCCTCATGTCGTTGATCATTGCTGATTCTTCCGCCTTTAGGGGCAATTTCCCACCCCTAGGACAAGAGAGTGCCCTGAACCTCTAACCGATCCTCCGCCCTCTTTGACAAGGCCGTTGGCATAATGAGGCATTTACTGGATCAATACTTATGTGAGATTTTGCCTTGTTCTGGAGCACCCTGTTCAGCTCAGTGTTAACATGCCTTACAGTAGTGCTTACCCAGGGCTGATGATGGCACCGAAAGACCTCTACAAACCTCACATTCGTATGCTCAGTTTCTGCTCCTATTTTATCCAGGTCACTCTTAAAACTGTATCTTAGATTCATAGCCATGCTGTTTCCTGCTGCCCCAACTATAATCACCTGATCTTCCTGCTCAAAGTCCCTGAATAGCTGACCTAAGTCTTCTGTCACCTGGCTAAGGCTAAACTTGGTTTCACAAAACTTGTGACCTGGTACCCTGCACATAATTTCCCCTGAGGCTGCTGGCCCACACACAGGATCTCCATGGGAAATACGATCAGTGAGTTATTTTAAACGAATGGGCATTGAACAATTTCTCTCTGGAAACCTTACAAAGTATTATGTTCTTCGAAGATGTCATGTTTACAAATTTTGGTGGAATCAACCGTCATAACATGCAATATTGAGGCGCAGAAAATCGTACGTGGGTAAGTGAGCTCGAACGTGAAAGGTTCTATTCCATTATTGCGTGAGTTCGAATCCTTGTGAATGAAACCATCAGTCCACCCTGATTCGCAGGTATTACAGCATTTGAAATGTATCGCGCTTTTATCGTCGACAGTGCTCTCCTTGAAACTGTCAGTGTAGACATTAGAGGGCGTTTTGGATGCAGGACGATGGTCACCCAGCATTCTGCGCGTCCTGTTGGGCAAAAACTGAACCAAAGGTTTCTGGAAGATGAGGTCTTCATGACAGGTCGCACGTTGCATGGTTTAACACCAGTAAATTTCATATTTTGGAGATGTCTAAATAAAGTTATTTATTTTACAGAATCCACAAGCTGTGCACCGAGGAAATTTTTCCCTGCGTGACCCAAGAGATTTTATTACAGCAATTCGCACCTATCCCACAAACTCTGAATGTTTCTTGCTCGCCAACAACAAGTGATAGAAATTTTAAATGGTTTGTACACAGCTGGTTTGAATATACAAAAGCGCCAAAGAAACTGTTACAGGCATGCGTATTCAAATACAGAGATATGTAAACAGGCAGAATACGGCGCTGTTGTCGGCAACGTCTATGTAAGATAACAAGCATCTGGCGCAGTTGTTTGATCGATTACTACTGCTACAGTGGCAGGTTATCAAGATTTAAGTGAGTTAGAACGTGGTGTTGCAGTCGGTGCATGAGCGATGGGACGCAGCATTTCCGAGGTAGCGATGAAGAGGGGATATTCCCGTACGACCATTTCACGAGTGTACCGTCAATATCAGGAAGCCGGTAAAACATCAAATCTCTCACGTCACTGCCGCCGCAATAAAGATCCTGCAAGAACGGGACCAAAGACGACTGAAGAAGAATCATTCAACCTGACAAAAGTGCAAACCATCCGCAAATTGATGCAGATTTCAATGCCGTGCCATCAACAAATGTCAGTATGTGAACCATTCAACGAAACAGCATCGATATGGGCTTTCTGAGCCGAATGTCCACTCGTGTACCCTTGATGACTGCACGACACAAAACTTTACGCCTCGCCTGGGCCCGTCAACGCCAACAGTGGACTGTAGATGACTGGAAACATGTTGCCTCGTCGGACGAGTCTCGTTTCAAATTGTATCTTGCGGATGGACTTGTACGGGTATGGAGACAACCTCATGAATTTGTGGCTCTTGCATGTCACCAGAGGACTGTTCGAGCTGGAGGAGGCTCAACATGTTGGAATAAAGGGGATCGCTGATGCGTCTAGATACGATTCGGATAAGTGACACGTACGTAAGCATTCTGTCTGATCACCTGCATCCATTCTGCCCATTGTACATTCCGACGGACTTGGACAACTTTAGCAGAACAATGTAACACCCTACACGTCCTGAATTGCTGCAGAGTGACTACAGGAAGACTCTTCTGAGTTTAAACACTTCCGATGAACACCAAACTCTCCAGTGAGAGTTTGAACGTGTGTTATTTTGCTGACTGGCGCACGGGCGATGGGACACAGCAACTCTGACGTTGCGATTAAGTGGGGATTTTCCCGTACGACCAATTCACGAGTGTACCGTGAATACCAGCAACCCGGTAAAACATCAAATCTCCGACATCGCTGCGGCCGGAAAAACATCGTGCAAGAACGGGATCAACGACGACTGAAGAGAATCGTTCAACTTGACAGAACTGTAACCCTTCAGCAAATTGCTGCAGATTTCAATGCTGGACCATCAGCAAGTGTCATTCAAAGAAACATCATCGAAATGGGCGTTCAGAGCAGAGGGCCCACTCGTGTACCCTTGATGACTGCACGACACAAAGCTTTACGCCTCACCTGGGCCCGTCAATACAGATATTGGACTGGAAACATGTTGTCTGTTTGGACGAGTCTCATTTCAAATTGTATAAAGCGGGTGGACGTGTACGGCTATGTAGACAACCTCATGAATGCGAGGCCCCTATATATCAGCAGGAGACTGTTCAAGCTGGCGGAGCCTCTGTAATGGTGTCGGGAGTGTGCAGTTGTAATGATATGAGTCCCCAGATACGTCTATGTACGACACTGACGTGTGATACGTACGTGAGCATCCTGTCTGCTCACCTGCGTCCGTTGTGAATTCCATCGGACTTGGGCGATTCCAGCAGGACAGTGCGGCGTCCGACACGTCCAGAATTCCTACAGAGGCTCCAGGAACACTTTTCTGAGTTTAAACACTTCCGTTAGCCACCTTACTCCCAAGACATGAACATTATTGAGCATATTTGGGATGGAATGTGTTGTTCAGAAGAGATCTCCCTCCCCTCGTACTCTCACGGATTTATGGGCACCCTGCAGGACTCATGGTGTCGTTTCCCTCCAGCACTACTTCAGACAGTAGTCAAGTCCATGCCGAGTCATGTTGCGGCACTTCTGCGTGCTCGCGGGGGCCCTACATAATATTAGGCAGGTGTACCAGTTTCTTTGGCTCTTGAGTGTATATCAAGTTTATTACAGAAAGAATGATGTTCTATTTTTTTTTTTAATTACTCGTCGCTGTAAGCTACATTTACATCTACATCTACATACATAATTCGCAAGCCACCGTACGGTGAGTGGCTGAGGGTACCCTGTATCACTACTAGTCATTCCTTTCCTGTTCCACTCGCAAACAGAGCGAACGAAAAACGACCATCTGCGCCTCCGTATGAGCCTTAATTTCTCGTATCTTATCTTCGTGATTCTTACGCGCAGCTTATGTTGATGACAGTAGAATCGTTCTGCAGTCAGCTTCAAATGCCAATTCTCTATATTTTATAAATAGCACGCTTAAAAATGAACGCCGCCTCCTCTTCAGTCATTCCCATTTGAGTTCTCGAAGCACCTCCGTAACGCTTGTGTGTCGTTTGGACCTACCAGTAACAGATTTAGGAAAAAAATGGCTCTGAGCACTATGGGACTTAACATCTGAGGTCATCAGTCCCCTAGAACTTAGAACTACTTAAACCTAACTAATCTAAGGTCATCACACACATCCATGCCAGAGGCAGGATTCGAACCTGCTACCGTAGCTGTCGCGCGGTTCTAGAGTGAAGCGCCTAGAACCGCTTGGCCACACCGGCCGGCCAGATTTAGTAGCCCGCCTCTCAACTGCTTCTATGTCTTCCTTTAATCCGGCCTGGTGTAGAACCCAGACAGTCGAGCTGTACTCAAAAGCAGTTCGCACCAGCGTCCCATATGCGGTCTCCTTTCCAGGTGAACTACTCTTTCCCAGAATTATCCGAATAAAACAAAGTCGACCGTTCGGCCCTTCCCTACCACAGTTCTCAAATGCTCGTTCCATATCATATCGCTTTGCAACGATAGGCCCAGATACTTAAACGACTTGGCTCTGTCAAGCAGGACATAAGTAATGCTGTATCCGAACATTACAAGTTTTTTCTTCCTACTCATCCGCATTAGCTTTCATTTTCCCACATTTAGAGCTAGGTACCATTCATCACACCAATTAGAAATTTTGTCTAAGTCGTCTTGTATCTCCCTACAGTCACTCAACTTCGGCAGCTTACCGTACACCACACCATCATCAGCAAACAACCGCAGATTGCTGCCCACCTGTCCGCCAAATCAATTACTTACTCGTATATACCGAACGACAGCGACGCTATCACACTTCCCTGGGGCACTGCTGACGATAAACCTGTCTCTGATAACCATGCTGGGTTCTATTACTTAAAAAGTCTTTGAGCCACTCACATGTCTATGGAGTTATCCTAAAGCTCGTACCTTCGTTATCAGCCTGCAATGGGGCACCGTGTCAGACAACTTCCGGAAATCAAGAAATATGGAATCTGCCTGTTGTCTTTCATCCATAGTTCTATCATGTGAGAAAAGGGTAGGCTGAGTTTCGCCCGAGTGATGCTTTCTAAAACCATGCTGATTTGTGGACGTACTATGTTCATAGCTCGGCAAAAAGAGTGACGTTTCTCACATTTACCTATTCAAATAAATATTTCTTTCATGTATTATTTTATAAGTTACCGAGAAGAACGTCTTATCTGTGACACCCTGTCTGTCGCTTAGAAGCAAGCCCTGCCACGAAAGAAAACAGCCTCACCACTCCCCTTTCTTAAGCTAGGTCACAAACCACTGATACGTAGGAATCTTCGATGACAGAAGAAACAATTCAGCACACGTAGATACATCAAAAGGCATTAAAATCACACCAGCAACAACGTACCATGGAGGCAACGATATTACACTGGCCAATCGGATTAGTATGTTCACCTGTCGAAAGCTTTGAGTAATCACCTTTTAGCTAGCAAATAAGGTCTCTAAATAGTATATCTTAAGAGCTATGAGCACTTCTTCATCTTTGATAGTATGAAACAAATATCTTCCACTACAAGCTCTTTGCTTTCTATATTTTGAGAGGTGTTAGTATAAGCTAAAACAAGAAAAAGTAACCAGTAACTGAACAAATGGTCATAACTCTTAAGGTATGTGTTTACGAGTCTATGTTCACTAGACGGTTTTTCTTCTTTTCCTTACTACTTCCTTTCAAAATATGGAAAGCATAGAATCTGCAGTAGAAAAGTTCAGAGTACGAAAGATGAAGTGTTCATAGATCTTAAGCTATGCATCATACGCTACATGTTTCCTACACGTATTTGCTTATAACAGTCGTTGCTATCATTCCACTTAAGAATGGTCGAGGAGTGCTTGGTCTCAGTTTAATCACTTGATGTGGATGGGAACACAAGAACATTATATTCAATGTTACCATCGCGAAACTCTGCATTATACAGCTAAGTTTGCACTTGTCTCGTGATTGTGAGTGTTGACTCATACAATGTATCTAATGGGCAATTTTATGTAACTGGCATAAGAATGCCTTTGAAAATGACGGAAAGTCGAAATGCGTAAGGTACTTTTGAAAATAAAATAAGAGTGGTAAAGAAATAAGAAATATGATTAAATTCTCACAGCATTTTCATGCAAATTGCAGCTGATTGTTACACTCGTTTGAAATGTTTTCATATACAAATGACGTTGTAGGAAAAGGTTTGCGTGTTGTGTGGCTAAGCAAATCATAATTGCTTATTTCGTACATCTGAAAAAAAATCGGAAATATTTTCTTCCAGAGCTGAACAATAATCAAATTGGATTCAGAATTTATATTTTACAGGATCATTCGGATCTTCGTGCGTGAACTACTCAGGAGGATGTCGTCATTACGAGAAACAAAACTGCGTTCTACGGATTGTTGCGTGGCATGTTGGATCCCTTAATAGGACAGGGAGGATATCTGATACGCTGAAATTAGATATAGTGGGAATTAGTGAAGTTTGGTGGCAGGAAGAATAAGACGTCTCGTCAGGTGAATACAGGGTTATACATACAAAGTTAAATAGGGGTAATACAGGAGTGGGTTTAATAATGAATAAGAAAACAGCAATGCAGGTAAGTTAGTATGAGAAACGTAGTGAACGCATTACCATAGCCAAGATCGACACTAAGCCACACCTGCCACAGCAATACAAGTTCATACGCCAACTCTCTCCGCAGATGATGAAAAGACTGAAGAAATGTTTGACGAGGGAAAAGAAACTTATTCAGATAGTTAATTGTGATGGAGGACTGGAATTCGACAGTAGGAAAAGGAAGAGAAGGAAAAATAGTTGGTGAATATGGACTTGGGGAGAGAATAAAAGAGGAAGCCGCCTGGTAGAATTCTGTGCAGAGCTTAATTTAATCAACGCTAAAACATGGTTTAATAATTACAAAAGGAAGTTGTGTTCGTGGAAGACATGTGGAGACACATGAAGGTATCAGAATGATTATATAACAAAAAGACAGAGCTTTCACAACCAGATTTTCAATTATAATCCATTTCCAGGGGCAGATATGGACTATGACCACAAATAATTGGTTATGAGCTCCAGATTAAAACTGTATACATTGCAAAAGGGCAGGAAATTGATGAGATAGGACATGGATAAGTTTAAAGAACCACAGGTTGAGAGTTTCAAAGGAAGCATTAGGCAACGATTGAACAGAACATGGGAAAGCAATACATTTGAATGTATGAAACAGTGAAGGTAGTAGAGGAATAAATGGGTAGAATGACAAGGCCTAGTAGAAATCCTTGGGTAGCATAGGAGATATTGACTTTAATTGACGAAAGGAGAAAATATAAAAATGCAGCCAATGAAACAGGTGAAAAGGAATACAAACGTCTAAAAAATGATATTGACGGTAAGTGCAAAGTGGCTAAACAGGAATGGCTGGAGGACAAATATAAGAAGCATGTTTCACTAGGGGAAATATAGATATCACCTACAGAAAAATTAAAGAAGCCTTCGATGGAAAGAGAAATAGCTGTGTGAATCACAAGAGCTCTGATAGAAAACCAGTCTTAAGCAATGAAGGGAAAGCTGAAAGGTGAATGGAGGTCGGCACCATGGAGGTGAATTTGAGGTCATTATTATATAAATGGAAGAGGACGTAGATAAAGGTGAGAGGGGAGTTGTGATAACATGAGAAAAATTTGATAGAGCACTGAAAGACGTAAGTCGAAACAAGTACCCGTGAGGGGACAATATTCCGCCAGAACTACTTACAGCGTCGGGAGAGCCAGCAATGGCAAAACTCTTCCATCTGGTGTGCAAGGTTTATGAGAGTGGGTAAATACCCTCAGTCTTTAGGAAGAATTCAATAATTCCCATTGCAAATAAAGTAGTTTCTGACAGGTGTGAAAATTACCGAACAAGTTTAATAAGACTGCAAAATACTAACACGAATTTTTTACAGAAGAATCGCGAAATTGGTAGAAACCGACGTCGGGGAAGATCAGTTTGGATTCCGCAGGAATGTAGAAACATCTTAGATCTTAGGTTAAGGAAAGGTAAACTTACCTTTATAGCGTTTGTAGACTTAGAGAAAGCTTTTGACAATGTTGTCTCGAATACTCTCTTTGAAATTCTCAAGGTCGAAGAGGTAAAATACGGGTAGCGAAAGTCTATTTACAACTTGTGCAGAAACCAGTCGGCAATTATAAGAGCTGAGGGGCATGAAAGGGAAGCAGTGGTTGAGAAGGGAGTGAGACAAGGCTGCAGCCTATCTTCGCAGCCTATTCAGTCTGTACACTGAGAAGCTGTAAAGGAAACCAAAGAAAAATTTGGAGTATGTATTTAAGATCAAGGAGAAAAAGTAAAAGCTTTGAGGTTTGCCGATGACACTGTAATTCTGTCAGAGACAGCAGAGGACTTAGAAGAGCTGTTGAACGGAATGGACAGTGTCTTGAAAGAACGATATAAAATGAATTTCAACAAAAGCAAAACAAGGATAATGGGATGTAATCGAATCAAATCAGGTGATGCTGAGGGAATTAGATTAAAAGACGAGACACTTTAAGTACTAGACGGGAGTTGCTATTTGGGCCGAAAGATAACTGATTAACTGATATTGGCCGAAATTGAGAGGACCTGAAATGTTGACTAACAATGCAAAAAAAGTTTTTCTGAAGAAGAGAAATTTCTTACCATCGAATAAAAATTAGGAAGTATTTTCTGGAGGTATTTGTCTCGAGTGTATCCGTGTATGGAAGTGAAACATGGACGTTAACAATTTAGACAAGAAGAGGATAGGAGCTTTTGAAATGTAGGGCTACAGAAGAATGTTGAAGGTTAGATAGGTAAATTTCCAGAAAGTGTTCAGCTGTTTATCGATAATGTTTAGACAGAATTTCGTCTACTGTAGATGAATTATCATTTAAACATTGATAGTCATTATATCAAAATATTGCTCAAGCCTTTTTCACATCGAGAATATCATGGAAAGATTAAATTTTGTTTTTAGGCTTCAATGAAATATCGTTTGTTACATCCATGTTGTTTGTGATAAATTAACTAACGTGTTTTTTATTTTTACTTTGGTACCTAATTCGTTCTGTTCGTTTCAGTCTTTATTATCGTTGCTGTTCAACGATATGTTTAGAGAGATCAAAATGGTTCCCAGATGTTGTTAACGCATAAGTATTTGCTCAGTCAGTGTGTTAGCTAAGAGGGTCGTTGGGATAGCGTTTTTTGCAGAGAAATAGAAGTAGAACCTAATACATCCGTGGTTATTATATGTCGGTGCTACTAATTTCATTTATGATAGTGAGAGGGAAATGTGATGGAGGAAGAAGTGAGGGAGAGAGAGAGCCGTCGCGGAAAAATATTTCCTGTGTAAAATGGATCGCCGGTGAAAATGTTTGACAAGCCGTGGGCTACCTCCCCGATAACCTTATCGAAAAACGCGGTAAACTGAACTTTCTTATATCCACGTGGAACGCAGCCCTTTTCCATGTAATTTCGAATAAAAAGTACCTGGAAATGTGTTTCGTTCTGCGGTATCTTCAAATGGTGTCTGAGAAGAAACCCATCGACTTCATTTGAGATATGGAAGCACGTCTTCGCAGTAAAGGACCTATTGGCTAGGGTATATGATTGTCTTTATTAAGCCGCTTATGCTTTTACTGTAATATGCCATGATATGTCGTGCACAGGAACTAAAATTTCTTTAAAATTTTATCGTGTTATGTTACAGCAAACAGAAATGGCAGCTAAAGTTAGTATTTCTTCAAAGTGTGAACTACAGTTGCCAATGTTTCAAATTCAAAATGATCATTCACTGTGGTTCTCAGAGTCAGTCATGACACATCCTCAAAGTTGTAAGAAGCTGAAATAATAGTGTCGTACATTTAGGCAGGACCATATGGATCTCCAGGATAAATACTGCTGTGTCAGGTGCAGCATTTAGGCAGAAAATAGCTGCCTCACCTTTTAACTCCCAATGAAAGTTACATAGGGTCTCTGGGGAGTATTTTACTGAATTATTGCGAGAAACTGATTTCTCAGCAACAGGATGCATTGTTGACCGATAGTGCCAAAGATAACAACGATATCTTCAAAATGATTTTCGACCGATTCTGGAGGGGTCCAAAAAGGAAGGAAAAAAAAGGTTCAACGCCTCTTTGACGACAGGCTCATTACAAGCGAAGCGCAATCTTGGACGGGGGAAGGAAAAATCTGATTCTGGATGAGCAGACCGGAATTTTAACGGCCGTCTTGCCGAGTGTAAATTAAGCCACCTCGCGCTGTAGGAGGGATCGACGTAGGTTAGACCATAAAAAGCAACCATCCACTGAACATATTCAGACAAACACAGTTCATATAAAATGACATGGACCAAAAAGATGGACTGGCGGTAATGATAATTTGAAACTATTCCTAAGCTGGAATATACAATTCTAAACCCACTCTGCAGACAACTGACATCTGCAACTTACATGATTAGCGAGAAACCACGCTAAGATCCTTTCAGTGTTTACTAACGTGACTGGTTGACTTAGCTCATCTCCTCCTTCTCCCGCCTCTGTCAATCTCGTGCTCCTCCCTCCCTGGGGCACCTCCTCCGCCCACCACTGATGGTTCATATCGGTAAACTTCTTCTTACCCACCGTTCGTCTGCTACTCCGCCCCCCCCCCCCTTTGTTCATCTGTTCATCTGCTCCTCCCTCCTCTGTCCATCTCCTTCTCCCTCTGTCCATCACCTTCCCCCTCGGTCTATCTCTTCCTTTCCCTCTGTCTACATCCTCATCCTCAATCTCTCTATCTCAACCTCCCACCTCTCTCCATCCAACTCCTTCTTCCCCTGTCTATGTCCATCACCTTCTACCGTCATTCTCTATCCAGCACCTCCTCTTTCCTTTCTTTCCACATGTCAACCTCTCCTCTCTCTCTCTCTGTCCATATCCTCCTCTTCCCTTTCTTTCGATTTCCTCCTCCACTCTCTCTGTCCATCGTCTCCTCCTTTCTCTGCCCATCTCTTCCTTCCCCCTCTCTATGACCTCCTCCTCGTCATTCGTTTCTCTGTCCATCTCCTCGTCACTCCTCTCTCTGTCCATTTCGTCATATTCTATTTCTGCCCATTTCCTCCTCGTCTATCTCATCCTGCTCCAGCTGTCCACCACTTCCTCTCCATCTCTCACCGCCAATAGGAGGATGGTGGTTCTTACCCATATAGTATTTTTTTCCAGAAAGTAATACGTGTATCAAGTTCGGTTGAAATCAGTCCAAGGGTTTAGGAGAAGCTTTTTATTTGTGGCTATAGAAACCTACGCACATATCACATACATTTAACATATTTCACACATATCTGCACGCATATTTCAACTACACAACTTGACCAGAAGAAGGGATCGGTTGGTAGTACATGTTCTGAGGCATCGAGGGATCACCAATTTAGTATTGGAGGGCAGCGTGGAGGGTAAAAATCGTAGAGGGAGTCCAAGAGATGAATACACTAAGCAGATTCAGAAGGATGTAGGTTGCAGTAGGTACTGGGAGATGAAGAGGCTTGCACAGGATAGAGTAGCATGGAGAGCTGCATCAAACCAGTCTCAGGACTGAAGACCACAACAACAACTTCAGCGAATTTCGCCATGCAGTTTCGTTTTCACTCAGCTTAGTGTTTATGACGTCGTATTTCCTGATGTATGTGTCGTATAATGATATAATTTTGCAGATACGTTCGGTGGTATATGTGAATAGTGTCTGCAAAATAAGTTACGAGGAGAGTTAGTAGTAAAGAAATGATACATTATAACGTCATGCCTGATGCGACAGTTATTCTATATTATCAGCCAAAATGTAGCCGATAAGCTTTTCTCATTTCACCGTTTCTTCGGGTTGTAAGTGAGTAAGAAAGTCTCCTGAGGGTTTCAAATTTAGTGGAAAGTTTGTTACAATGGCTAAGTACCCTCACGTTCAAATACTGGATGACTGTATTCTGGCTATTTGTGCCTGTGCCTCTTTGAGAGGTAGGTGGTTTTTATCCCCACATTGGTCCTTTCCAGGCAGTAATTGATATGTGTACAATTTTGATTTAAATCGATCCACTGGTTTAGATAGAGGTGCGAAACATACATCCAAACACTTTTGTAATATGTATGACTCGCTGCTTGAGGTGGGAAACGTCCCACTGCATCTATTACGTAACTGACGATACTCTCTGTATCTGTTTCCTGTTGTTAATACCTAAGGCATAACTTCTTTCTAAAAAAAAAAAAAAAAAAAAAAAAAAACTCTGCTTAATTTTCCCCTAAAAACGCATAGTCTATATCTGTGCCTGCGATAACAAATGGCAATGTATCGTCTGTGATATTTTGTAGGCTGCCTTTACGTATTTGAATGATGCCGCGTACAAGAGAACACAGCGCTGATTGTTAATTATCGTCGAGTCCGCTGCAGTGCAACAAAATCATGACCCGTAAGACGTCATACGAGTTTCTCTCGAGTTTCCGCGCCGTTATCGATGCCAGATAAGTCATTCTGGCCCTCGGGATATCGGCCTGCTTCCTCTGGGACATTTCTTTAATATCCGGACGCAGCTTTACGTGTACTCAGAGATACGCTGGGGGGGGGGGGGGGGGGGGGCAACAAAACAGAGCACAGGGAGCGGAGAAACTTCCGAGGTCGTGTTTTCTCTTTGCTTCGCCAAAGCCGGAAGAAGTTCTCCATTCTCTCTCTCTCTCTCTCTCTCTTTCTCCCTCTCTCCCCCCCCCCCTCTCTTTGTCTGCCTATCTCTCTCTCTCTATCTCTCTCTCTCTCTCTCTCTTTCCCTCTGCCTGTACCTTGTCCTCCCTCTCTGGATGCAGTCTGAATTTATTTTAATGCTGACAAATAGGTTAAAAATTAGAAAGAGTAGAAGCCAGACGGAAAAGTAAAGTGAAGCTCTTATTAACATATCGAAAAGTAAAAGGGAAGATTGATGTTTTATGTCTCATCGACGACCAGGTTATCTGCGAAGCAGCGTAACCTAGGAGTGGGGAAGGATGGGGAAGCAAGGGAGCCGCGTCGTTCTCAAGGTAACTATTTCTGCCTTTCCCTTAAGTGATTTAAAGAGAACCGTGGAAAATAAACACTACTGACCATTGAAATAGCGACGTTATGGAGGCGGCATGTAAAAATGTCAAATTAGTATGCTTGGATACTGATAATTGTGTCTGCACAAGTGCACAAGAAGGGCGTAACGTTATATATATTCGGTGTAGCATGAAATATCAAAGCCCTCTTCGAAAATTTAAAAAGCTGATTTTTTTGGGCTCTAGAATGTCTGCTTTATCCTCGTCAATCCTCAGATAAAAATAAATCACAGGAAATTTTTCTCTTGACATTTTCCAGCAAATGGTAAGGAAATATGACAGAAACGCTAATGAAATATTTTTTGACGATTCAGTAAGGCACATATGTGGACCTCAAGTCTCACTTATCATGAAAACGTACCAGTCTTTAATTTGTATTTTCTTTCGCGCTGTTTCGGTAAAAAAAATTTCCTGCAATATATGTATATTATTTGAGACAGTATACTGTATATGCTAATGTACACAGAAAATAGGATTCGTAATGTTTCTGCCATATATAACTGCCATTACAAGTTGTCGTTGATGCTGTAAATCATCTTCAGAAATGGAAGGAAATGATATTCATACCGACATTTCTGGCAAGTTGTAAGTAGGATGATTAGGTTTTCTTATTGGTAACGCCACGTAGCGCCCTGTACGAAAATCACTGGCTGTGCTGTGTGCAATCTGTGGCTGGTTTGCATTGTTGTTGGCCATTGTAGTGTTGGGCAGATGGATGTTAATAGCGCGTAGCGTTGCGCAGTTGGAGGTGAGCCACCAGCAGTGGTGGATGTGGGGAAGTGAGATGGCGGATTTTTTAGAGCGGATGATCTGGACGTGTGTCCATCAGAAACAGTACATTCGTAAGAATGGATGTCACGAACTGCTATATATATTATGACTTTTGAACATTATTAAGGTAAATACATTGCTTGTTCTCTATCAAAATCTTTCATTTGCTAACTATGCCTATCAGTAGTTAGTGCCTTCAGTAGTTTGAATCTTTTATGTAGCTGGCAGTAGAGGCGCTCGCTGTATTGCAGTAGCTTCAGTATTGAAGATTTTTGTGAGGTAAGTGATTTGTGAAAGGTATAGGTTAATGATAGTCAGGGCCATTCTTTTGTAGGGATTATTGAAAGTAAGATTCCGTTGCGCTAAAAAAATATTGTGTGTCAGTTTAGTGTTGATCAGAATAAGTAAGGAGAGTAATGTCTGAGTACGTTCAGTTTTGCTCAGCTGTTTGAAAATCAAATAATGTAAGAGGTTTATCAGCACAGTAATTCATTAATTTTTCTAAGGGGACGTTACATATGTCTATCCTTAGCCGAGGATACCTCACTGGAATCTTCTGATTTTTTCTTGTAGTTTGTGTAATTAGTGCAGCCTTTGTTTATTGCTAGCGCGTAATTGTAGAGAGAATTTCCTATGTAGTTGTAGTTTTTCATTCTTGTACAGTAAAACAGTTGTGGCATGCATGTATATTTGCACCAAGTATTTCGCAGCTGCGCTTACAATTAACGAGATATTATTTTCAATGCTATGTTAATGTGTTTTCTTATTTTGCTCTTCAAATTGTGCTTTTCTGTGATGTCGTGTGAAATATTGTGACAATAATGGCGTGTGAAAAACGTAATACTAGGCTCCAAAGTAAACTGAGAAATGACAGTGAAGACGAAAGCAGTGTGTTAGCGCCGCCGAGTAATGAATTAACTAATGTTCAAAGTAGTAATTTGGTAATTGTGCATAGGGAAATGGAGCGGGTTGCAAATAATGGTGTAGGCAGTGAAACAATTAGTGAACAGGGAAGCATTGTCGATCGATCGGTCGGCAACAGCTCGCCTCAGGAATCTGAAATGACAGGAGACAATCTTGCAAATACTGTAGATTCAGGTTTTGCGTTCTCACCGTTTTCTCAAATAAGTCAAGACATTTTCTGCTTGTCAAAATGTGAATGTTGCCGGTACAAATGCACTGCCGAAAAGCATAGAGGAACAGATTCCAGACACTAATACATTATTATTGCAATTAATGCAACAAATGAAACAAAATCAGAAACAAACACAGCAACAGTTAGACACAATGGAACAAAATCAGAGACACACACGGCACAAGCTTCAAAAGTTAGACACCACACTTGAACACACGCGTGAAGATTTAACTACTGAGTTACATAACATTGAATCGAAATGTCAAAAAGTCTGTAATGACGTAAAAACACAAATTTGTGAGCTTTTTCAACCTATTTTTTCTGGGCATGAAAATGCATTGCACAATCACGAAGCAGCCATAACAGAACTGCAAACTATTGTTCATGAAAATCATGAGACCTTGCGGGCTAAAATTGACTCAGTTGCATCTACCGATTCGGTTACGCAACTTGCAAAAACTCAGGAAAACTTAAAGGACACAGTAGATACGATTTCAACACAAATGGACACACTTGGTTCAGAAAAACACACTCAAGAAATAAGTACACTATCGGAGAAAGTAGCCGAACTATCGGATCATTTCACTAACTTATCTACAAAGGTGGATGATGATCTGAATGACACAAGACCTGTAGCCATCACTGACACAGAAGAGTATGAACAAATTAAGAAATTCAAACAAAATCAGAATCAAATTAATACGCAACACAAAAGAGAAATCCGGGAAGTACAAGATCAGTTGGTACAAGTAATACAAAAATTACATATTTCAGAGGACGCTCGCTCTCCAACACAGGAAGAGGGGCTTAGAAATACGGAAGAGCCGCAAAATAATAACACTGGGCATTTCGGAAATTATGAAAGAAATTGGCAAGGTGCACCGAATTTTGAGATGGAACCGCCGACACGAAGTAACAATGACCGATATGCGACTTGCCGACATGATGATTTTGACTATAAGCTGTTTATTACTACACGTAAATTCAAAACATTTAAGAATTCCGGCAACTACATTCATCCACAAGCGTGGCTTCATCAATTCTATCATTGTTTTCCTCCCAACTGGTCTTTAGAGCACAGATTAGAATTTATGTGTGGCTATTTAGAGAATGAACCAGCTGTAAGAATGTGATCGGTCATTCACGATTGTCACAGTGAAGGAGAATATTATCAAGCCTTCCTCTCAGCATATTGGTCTCAAGCTACACAAGACCAAGTAAAACATTGCATCATAATGATGAAACATTTCGAACAATCTGAATTTTCCAGTCTTGTCAAATATTTCGAAGACATGTTACATAAGAATCAGTATCTTTCAAACCCATACAGCCCCTCAGAACTCATCTGCATTTGCTTAATCAAATTGCCTGAACATTTACGACATATTATTTTGGCAGGACGCAAAGACGACATTGAAGCTTTTCAGGGGCTCTTACAAGAATTGGAAATTAACACTGACAATTGCGGGAAGCGTAAACAGGAACACAACAATTACAGGTCACATGCGTCACAATTCCGTGATGATAGAAATAATAACTGGACACGACAAAGCTATTCTTACAACGCAAATCTTGACCAAAAGAGACACCACACGTTTGACAACCGTAGGCAAAGTAAAAATAATTACAGAGAAAGATCGCATTTCCGTAGTAATGAATATGACAGAGATAACCATAGAAACAGACAATATGGGAACCAAAACAATTTTTATCAAGAGAGACATAATAACTTCAGATGCAACAGTTCAGCGCGCAGTTACGATTCCTGGAGAAATTCTCTACCACACGACCGACAAAAAAGAAATTATGTAAACTACCGACAAAACGACAGACCTGAATTTCATCAGAACTGGCGGAATTCAAACAGGGCAGGGCCCCCTCGACAAGGTGAATTTGTAGAAGTTAGGCCTCCTAATCCCAATACCGACGCGCGCCAACAAAGAAACAGACAATGACTCGCACCGCAGGCAGACACGTGCGCCGGCTGGCTCAGAGAAAACTAACATAGACGTTAACCTTGAGAAAAATTCCAGTATTCTTTACCGACGTATACCACATGATAAATGCGTTGAAGTTGAAACTCTGCGTACTAGGAAGAGTAAAGGATTGCACCACATTTCAAATGTAAACCGTTTATTGAGAGATAATCTGCTTTTTAACTAGTACTCTTTGTCACACTTAGAAACTGTTACCATGCAACTATGTTTCAAAATCAACTATCCCGTCTAGAACCTAGGGAACATATTTAGACAGTTATTATAAATGCATTGTTTTAGTGAACAGACGACACAGTTTTTATTATGTGTGTACATTCTTGCTTGTTAGTTGTACGATTACGTAACGACTATAAGGCTTACATACTTAGAACATATACCAGTACTGCTAATGAGATTTTACTCCAACATTTTGGTTTACTTGAAAATACATTATGGATTTAAGGTACTTTCTGAGAGATATCAGATGACACAGTGGTTAGTTTATTTGACAGCTACACGATTATATCATGACATTACTAATGAGTGACAATTTATATTGTTGCTTTTGCGGTGTATCTGTTTTATATCTGCAAAGTTTTTCTGAATTCTTCTGGAAAGTAAAACATGTTTAAGTAGTAACTTTTGTTACTAATGAGTGACACAATTTATATTGTTGCTTTTGCGGTGTATCTGTTTTATATCTGCAAAGTTTTTCTGAATTCTTCTGGAAAGTAAAACATGTTTAAGTAGTAACTTTTGTGGTATAGCTACAATGAGACAGCCCTTTTCATAGCACAACAATACATTACAGTATAGTACTTTCTTGATCACAGTAATGTACGTAATAACTATGATACCTATACGCAAAGCGTTTCACTTTTATTTATGATGAGGTGAGTACATTGACTTCTGCAGAACTTAGCTTACGGAGGATGATAACTACGACACTTTCTCAGAGATTATCTTACAGCAAGACGCACATTTAGCGCTGCAGGACACGCATTTGAGAGATTAATTTTGTACTTAAACCATTTATTTTTCAAGATTTTTGCATTACAAAGAAAGTTTTCCGTGATACATTTCATTCCATTGCTGTAATCTGTAACACCTGAGGGTATAATTACATTAATCCTCAGAGGGGTACACGCTTACTTTGTGTACCATGTGTTTGGCAAGCACAAGGAGCCTTAGCTAATATGGTATTTGCTTATACAACTTTACACATTGGTCTCATATTTCTCTAACACATAAAATACACAGCTATCTGATCATTTAACAGAGAAACAAACATTTTTTTTACTATGTCAGTGACACATGTTGGATAATTTCACAGTTATGAAATTGTATTTTGTCTGCACTGTGTGAACCGTTCATATTTTTTCAGAACCATTGCGATACTATGAGAGCTTTGAATGATGTATTTGGTATGGGATCATGATATTTAAAGTACGTTTGAGGTAGATGACACTATTGAAATGAGCAGAGAATATTTTTTAGGTTTTGAAATTATTGCAGAAAGCTACGACGTTTTTGTGATTTGACTGAGGTGTTATGATGTTATTATTACGATGACGATATGTATTATGCTGTTGAGGTATGTTTATGATCAATAAGCTGATGCTACCGTACATGAGGAATGTGATTACGTGTTTATATGTATATGAATAATTAATAGAAGTTAGAGACTCTGATTTGTGAAAAAGGATGTTGGAAACCAAGAATCGTACTTTATAAGAGTTATGAAATGTGTGTAAATGCGTGAATATATTGCAATGCTGAGGGAAATTTTTTGGACACTGTTATATTTATAGGATTTTGTTTCTACACATTTCTACTGCAATTTCTCGACTTGTGAAATTTTATTAGTATCAAACTGTCACTGTAGCAGAAACTTCTGTTGTAAATTTCGGTAAGAAATCTAAGTGACCTTGACGTAATGCATCGTTGACGCCCAGCTGTGTGTCGCCTGGAGAAAAAGAAATTAGGTGGAGAAAAAAAGAGGCCATTAACCTCGCTATTGACATTCCTTTGTAGAAAGCATCGCAAATATTACACGCTATTACTTGGAAACATATGATTATACTGTGGAGGATGTGCTTTGTGCTACTTGCTGAAATGCTTATGAATTGATTGGAAATATTCTTACATCTGCACACCTGATTATGACAAGTGTCTTTCTACGAGACTTGAGAGAATTTCTACTAACTTATGAAATGCCACATGACTACTGAATGATATTTATATGTTTTACTTTGTACATAGTTGCTTATTTCATTTGATATCTGGTTTCCAGCTGTGTTGCAGCATTAGTTTTATAAAATAAAATTAAATGCGTTTGCTAATGTGAACACTTTCTGTCAGCAGATCTATTGAATAATAATTTTATGATACACATTCGTCGAAAAGGGAGCACTGGGAAACGAAAAAAGAATAGGAAGGGACTAATAACAATAACTGCGTACATAAATTTCTTTTCAAGTACTTGGTAATATTTTTTTTACAATAAGTTGTTGTGGTGTACCACTTCAATGACATAGATATTGAGATGTGAATAGACATTTCCCTTATCTGCATTGTTGTCTTTGGTGCATTATTTTTTCTGCTTGAGCTGTGTCACATTTAGGTATAAGTTATAGTATTTGCTGCTGCTGCTTGCCAGGCATAGTGCTATTGAATTTCACTTTGTATTACTCTGTTAAGCCAGTTTTACTACTGATTTATTTTTCTTTTTGCAGCACATTGGCTCATATTAGTTGTAATGTTGCATTTGCTCTGTTAATTTAGATTTATTGCTGCTTGCTTTGCCACTTTGCATTTTTTTGTCATTGCTGTTTGTGTTGTTTTGTGCTGCTGAATTGCCTCATCCCTTAGTTCAGCATCTGAGCTCAGTAGATTTAAGTTAGCTTAAGATGGGGTAGGCTATATAAGAGAACGAGTTGTGATGAATTGGAAGGAATGCATTGAGAAGCTATAAGAAAATGGTTTGGCCAAAAAAGTATTTTGAAAGAGGATATGAACAAAAAAAGTAGGGTTTAGGGACATCAGGTTTAGGTAGAATTTTCTTGGAAATAAATGATGAGGTAAGATAATGCAAAATAAATAATGAGGTGAGAAATATGTTAACATATAAATACAGAAAGCATGGTTGGATAGGATTTTTTTTTTTTTTTTTTTTTTTTTTTTTTTTTTTTGCAGGAGAAAATGTTGAAATAAGAGGAAAGATCTATGGAATGAAGTTTTGGGTTGGACTGCAGTACCAAATGTTACACTGAAAACAAACCCTGTCCTTTCCTTTTCTGTTATTCTGCTATGTGTTTGTGTACTCTTGTATATTTGTTTTTTCAGTCTTTATGTGTTTAGCTAATACGATTTATGTTGTAGAATTTTTCTACTACTAAGCTACATTCACTATGAGGAGGAATACTGTTATCCTCAAATATAATTTGCATTAATAATATTTTATTTTCTTTGTAAAGATGTTTATAGACATTATTAATTCTGTTCTGTTTCAATGCTCATGTGTGAAATTAATGTTTCGAAAACTATTCTCATTATTTTATATATTTACTTATGTCATAATTCCTGTAACACTGATGTATATGTCTATCTCTATTATTTTGTAAAGCCTGTATTACTACAAATGTTATCTGTATTGTTATGTTCTTTAATGATGTATTTTGTACCTTTGTAATTGTATTCTTATGTTGTAAATTTATAATTGTATCGACACCAGTTCTTCAAATTAAGTTACATTTCACTGCACACGTTTCTGTTGGTCATAGTAATGCACAATATGTGAGAAGTTGGGACTGTCAGCGTTTGCACGTGTCTTAATAATTCAGCAAGGGACTGGATAACAGCATTGCTGGTTCTGAGGACATTTCAAAAAAAAATTTGTAAGTACACAAGTGGTGGTTCATGGACTTGCTATATTGTCCACAACACTCTTCTATGGTGACTGTGCACCTGCACAGTTGCAACGGATGGCTGCTAGCCATCTCTACAAGGACTACAGTGGGTCTACACCTTTGATGACTCACCAACCATTATTTCTACAAGGACTGCAGTGGGTCCGCACCTCTGGTGGCCCACCAATACTGTAATCTCTAAGAAGACTACAGTGGTCTGTTCTGTGATGACCTACCTACCAATATTCTTCAAAACTTCGACTGACTCTGCTGTGGGTTTTCTCTGTTGTGGCCCATTACCTGTCTCCATGTCAAGAGTCAGCACTGTCTTTCCATTGGAAGGACAACACTATTTCTTCAAGACTGCATGGAAATCCACTACTTCTGCGTGCACTTTCTTTTACTGCTCAGACTTTGAGAAAAACACTGCTATTTTACTGTGATGAACGATCAGGACTGTCTTTATGGACTGTGAGAAAATTTTAGCTTTTGACCAACATTATATCAATAAGTGTGTGCATTTGATATCTTTGTTATTGTAATTATAAAAAATTTTAACAAACATGTAATGGCCAGTGCCCAAAACAAGTTGCAAAATTTTTTGTGGGGAGCATGGGGGCTATGTAAGTAGGCTGCTTAGGTTTTCTTATTGGTAACACCACGTAGCGTTCCGTATGAAAATCACTGGCTGTGCTGTGTGCAGTCTGTGGCTGGTTTGCATTGTTGTTGGCCATTGTAGTGTTGGGCAGCTGGATGTTAATAGCACGGAGCGTTGCGCAGTTGGAGGTGAGCCACCAGCAGTGGTGGATGTGGGGAAGTGAGATGGTGGATTTTTGAGAGCGGATGATCTGGACGTGTGTCCATCAGAAACAGTACATTTGTAAGAATGAATGTCACAAACTGCTATATATATTATGACTTTTGAACACTATTAAGGTAAATACATTGTTTGTTCTCTATCAAAATCTTTCATTTGCTAACTATGCCTATCAGTAGTTAGGGCCGTCAGTAGTTTGATCTTTTATTTAGCTGGCATTAGTGGCGCTCGCTGTATTGCAGTAGCTTGAGTAACGAAGATTTTTGTGAGGTAAGTGATTTGTGAAAGGTGTAGGTTAATGTTAGTCAGGGCCATTCGTTTGTAGGGATTATTGAAAGTCAGATTGTATTGCGCTAAAAATATTGTGTGTCAGTTTAAGCACAGTCATGTACAATTTTTCTAAGGGGATGTTACAAAGTGATAATTTGCTTCTTCCAGTAAATAAATCTTGACGGTAGGCGTGTAATGGGGTCTCTTACAAACACGGCTGCCAAGGGGCGGAAGGAAGCCAGTGTGCACTCTGTGTACATACCGGGAGGAGTCATTCCGGATGTGGATAGGGTGCTTCCTGATGTCATGAAGAGTACAGGGCGCAGCCAACTGCAGGTGGTAGCCCATGTCAGTACCAATGACGTGTGTCGCTTTGGATCGTAGGAGATTCTCTCTGGTTTCGGGTGGCTTGCAGAAACGGTACAGATTGCCAGTCTTCTTAGCGAGATTAAGGCGGACCTCACCATCTGCAGCATCGTCGATAGAACCGACTGTGGTCCTTTGGTGCAGAGCCGTGTGGAGGGTCTGCATCAGAGGCTCAGGCTGCTCATTCCTGAACTTGAGTCATCAGGTGTTGGGTTTCCGCGTTCCATTTAATAGGTTAGGAGTCCAATACACACAGGAAGCGACTATACGGGTATCGGGGGCTTTTTGGAAGGGACTGGGTGATTTCTTTTTAGGTTAGAGTGTCTGAGGGAACCACAGAAAGAGCGTCCGTCTAAAAGGGGACAGGTAAAACACAGTAAGTTAGTTGTAGAAACTGTCGGTATTGTAAATTGTCGTAGCTGTGTTGGGAAAGAACCAGAGCTCCAAGCCCTAATAGGAAGCACTGAAGCTCAAATAGTTATAGGTACAGAAAGGTGGACAGAGCCGGAAACAAGTTCAGCCTAAATTTTGTCAAACGATCTAACAGTGTTCAGAAAGGATAGATTACATACAGGTGGTGGTGGAGTAACTATTGCTGTCAGAAGTAGCTCGCCTTATAGTGAAACTGAAGTAGATAGTTCCTACGAAATAGTATGGGTACAGGTTATACTTGACAATCAGACTGAACTATTAATTGGACCATTTTACCGAACCCCCGACTCAGAAGATATAGTTGTTGAACAGTTCAAAGAAAACTTGAGTCTTATTTCAAATACGTACCCCACTCATACAGTTATAGTCGGTGGTGACTTCACTCTCGATATGCTGGAAAAATTACTCACACACGTTTAAAGCCGGCGGCTGGCATAAAACGTCATCCGAAATTGTATTGAATGCTTTCTCAGAAAATTATTTTGAACAATTAGTTCATGACCCCACCCGAAGCGTATATGGTTGCGAAGGCGTACTTAACCTCTTAGCAACAGATAATCCTGGACAAATAGTGAGTATCACGATGAATACCGGGATTAGCGACAACAAGGCAGTTGTTGCTAGGTTGAATGCCGTAACACCTACAATCACCAAAAAGGAAGGCAGGGTATATCTGTTTAAAGAAAGCGATAAAAATGCTCTTAACGCCGTTTTAAGAGAAAATCTTCACTCCTTCTGATCTGGTCATGTAAGAGTAGAAAAGTTGTGAAATGATATCCAAGAAATAGTATCGACCGCAATTGAGAGATACTAACCACATAAATTAATAAGTGATGGTACTGATCCCCCATGGTACACAAAACGGGTCACATCGCTGTAGCAAAAGCAGCGAAAAAAGCACGTTGTTGTTGTTGTGGTCTTCAGTCCTGAGACTGGTTAGATGCAGCTCTCCATGCTACTCTATCCTGTGCAAGCTTCTTCATCTCTCAGTACTTACTGCAACCTACATCCTGCTAAATGTGCTTAGTGTATTCACCTCTTGGTCTCCCTCTACGATTTTTACCCTCCACCTGCCCTACAATGCTAAATTTGTGATCCCCTGATGCCTCAGAACATGTCCTACCAACCGATCTCTTCTTCTAGTCAAGTTGTGCCACAAACTCCTCTTCTCCCCAATTCTATTCAATAACTCCTCATTAGTTATGTGATCTACCCATCTAATCTTCAGCATTCGTCTGTAGCACCACATTTCGAAAGCTTCTATTCTCTTCTTGTCCAAACTATTTATCGTCCATGTTTCACTTCCATACATGGCTACACTCCATACAAATACTTTTAGAAATGACTTCTTGATACCTAAATCTATACTCGATGTTAACAAATTTCTCTTCTTCCGAAACGCTTTCCTTGCCATTGCCAGTCTACATTTTATATCCTCTCAACTTCGACAATCATCAGTTATTTTGCACCCCAAATAGCAAAATTCCTTTACTACTTTAAGTGTCTCATTTCCTAATCTAATTCCTTCAGCATCACCAGACTTAATTCGACTACATTCCATTATCCTCGTACTGCTTTTGTTGATGTTCATCTTATATCCTCCTTTCAAGACACTGTCCATTCCGTTCAACTACTCTTCCAAGTTCTTTGCTGTCTTTGACAGAATTACAATGTCATCGGCGAACCTCAAAGTTTTTATTTCTTCTCCATGGATTTTAATGCCAACTCCGAACTTTTCTTTTGTTTCCTGTACTGTTTGCTCAATATACAGATTGATTAACATCGGGGAGAGGCTACAACCCTGTCTCACTCCATTCCCAACCACTGCTTCCCTTTCGTGCCCCTCGACTCTTATAACTGCCATCCGGTTTCTGTACAAATTGTAAATAGCCTTTCGCTCCCTGTATTTTACCCCTGCCACCTTTAGAATTTGAAAGAGAGTATTCCAGTCAACATTGTCAAAAGCTTTCTCTAAGTCTACAAATGCTAGAAACGTAGGTTTGCCTTTTCTTAATCTTTCTTCTAAGATAAGTCGTAAGGTCAGTATTGCCTCACGTGTTCCAAAATTTCTACGGAATCCAAACTGATCTTCCCCGAGGTCGGCTTCTACCAGTTTTTCCATTCGTCTGTAAAGAATTCGTGTTAGTATTTTGCAGCTGTGACTTATTAAACTGATAGTTCGGTAATTTTCGCACTTGTCAACACCTGCTTTCTTTGGGATTGGAAAAAAGCATACCAAATTTAGAAGAAAGCAAAATCCCCAAGACTGGCAAAGGTTTAAGAAAATGGCTCTGAGCACTATGGGACTTAACTTCTGAGGTCATCAGTCCCCTAGAACTTACAACTACTTAAACCTAACTAACCTAAGGACATCACACACATCCATGCACGTGGCAGGATTCGAACCTGCGACCGTAGCGGTCACGCGGTTCCAGACTGAAGCGCCTAGAACCGCTTGGCCACACCAGCTGGCAAGGTTTAAGAAGTTCGAAATGTTGCGCGTACTTTAATGCCAGTTTAATAATTTCCGCAACGAAACTCTGTCTCTGAATCTGGCAGAAAACCCGAAGAGATTCTGGTCATACATAAAGTACACCAGTGGCAAGACGCAATCAATACCATCACTGCGTGATAACATCGGTGAAGTCGCTGATGGCAGTGCCACTAAAGCAAGTTATTAAACACGGTTTTCCGAAACTCCTTCACTAAAGAAGACGAAGTAAATATTCCCGAATTCAAATCAAGAACAACTGCCAAGATGGGAAACATGGAATTAGGTATCATCGGTGTCGTAAAGCACCTTAAATCACTTAATAAAGGCAAGGCTTCTGGTCCAGATTGTGTACCAGTCAGGTTCCTCTCAGAGTTTGCTGATACAATAGCTCCATATTAGCAATTATATACAACCGCCCGCTCACAGAAAGATCCATACCTAAAGACTGGAAAATTGCTCAAGACACAACAGTACCCAAAAAGGGAAGTAAGAGTAATCCGTTGAATTACAGAACGATATCACTAACATCGATTTGCATTAGGGCTTTGGAACATAAACTGTATTCGAACATTATGAAGTACCTCGAAGAAACCGATTTATTGGCACATAGTCAGCACGGATTCAGAAAATATCGTTCTTGTGAAACACAACTATCTCTTCATACTCATGAAGTAATGAGTGCTATCGACAGGGGATCTCAAATTGATTCCATACTCTTAGATTTCCAGAAGGCTTTCGACGCCGTTCCTCACAAGCGTCTTCTAACCAAACTGCGTACCTATGGAATATCGCCTCAGTTGTATGACTGGATTCGTGATTTCCTATCGGAAAGGTCACATTTCGTCGAGTAAAACAGAAGTAATATCCAGCGTTCCCCAGGGAAGTATTATAGGACCTCTACTGTTCCTGATCCGTATTAACGATATAGGAGACAACCTTAGTAGCCGTCTTAGATTGTTTGCAGATGATGCTGTAATTTACCGTCTTGTAAAGTCATCAGATGACCAAAACGAATTGCAAAATGATTTAGATAAGACATCTGTATGGTACGAAAAGTGGCAATTGACCTTGAATAAAGAAAAGTGTGAAGTTATTCACATGAGTACTAAAAGAAATCCACTAAATTTCGATTACGTGATAAACCACACAAATCTGAAGGCTGTCAATTCAACTAAATACTTAGGGATTACAATTACAAATAACCTAAATTGGAACGATTACATTGGTAATGATGTGGGTAGAACAAACCAAAGACTGCGACTCTTTAGCAGAACACTTAGAAGGTGCAACAGGTCTACTAAAGATACTGCTTACACAACGCTTGTCGGCCCTTTTCTGGAATATTGCTGTGGAGTGTGGGATCCGCATCGGGTGAGACTGACGGATGACATCGAAGTAGTACAAAGGAGCGCGACTCGTTTTGCATTATCGCGAAATGGGGGAGATAGTGCCAGAGACAAGATAAGTGAATAAGAGTGGCAATCATTAAAACAAAAGCGTTATTCGTTGCGACACGAACTTCTCGTGAAATTTCAAACTCCAGTTTTCTCCTCCGATTTTGAAAACATTCTGTTGGCACCCACCTACACAAGGAGAAATAATCATCACGATAAAATAAGAGAAATCAGGGCTCGCACAGAAAAATTGAAGTGCTCGTTTCTCCTGCGCGTCGTTCGAGAGTGGAACGGTAGGGAGACAGCTTGACGGTGGTTCATTGAATCCTCTGCCATGCACTGTATTGTGAATAGCAGAGTAATAATGTAGATTTAGGTGTAGATGTACGTTTTACGATAAGCTTCAAAGCAATTATTTTTCACAGTACAAAAGTAACTCCACATTTGAGGCATATGTCTCTTATCCTCGAATTACAGCCACATTTCCTGCATTTTGAGGCATTCCTTGCCTCAACAAATTTGGTAGTTGGCCAACGTTGTAACCTAAATTTAGAAATTGGATTCGAAACAGCACTTCTTGGCCTGTTGTTCACATTTCCTCCATTATCTGCATTTTCACTGCCAGAGGAAATCACTAGACAGGTACGTCCTATTCTACTAGTTACCGGTACGACATCTTAACTTTCTTATTGTTTACCAGTCAGTTTCATTAAGCTCAACAAGACAATCTTCAATCGAAAACGAGAATTCGTTACATTCCCACTCTGTCATTAAAATGCTCTCCAAATTGATCGTAAGTTAGTTAGTTAGTAAGTTAGGAACATATTTCAGAATCATTTTGCACGATATATCGCAATGATGAGGAACAAGTCATTATACATTCACATCGCAAGTTAATTTGTACATACGGTTACACTCTGAACACTTCTAACCATTCTTTTACAAAAAGACAAAAAACAAATGTACAGATGTGAGTTAGTAATTCCTAGCCACCACCTTTTACGCATTACAGTAATAGAAATTCTTTTACGGAATAGAAAGAGTTGTCAAAGAGAAAGCTTCTCAGTTCGTTATCAAAGTTAATATGTAATGCATTACTGTAGACTATAGAAATAACAATTATTTCAGTATTCAATTATCGAAGACCAAACTGAAATTAGTAAATGTGCATTATCACTTGAGATCCATGTGCGAGGACGTTTAGATACTAGGTTATTTCACAGTAAGTCCCAAAACTTATAAGGATCTTTACGAAAAAAGAAACACAGGTTCTCAGTGTAATATTTAGGCACAGTAATTATTTACATACACGTGAAGAAGTAGGCAATATGTGCGTACGACCTGCTGGAAGCTAACATATGAATCGTGCCTTTCTGCGCCCTGGTTTTAAAACTAAGAACTATAATGTCCACGCTCGCGGACCATTGCTCTAAAAGTAAAAAACTACGGTTTATGGAGAAAAAAATTGCCATCGAAAGAAGGTCTACTTGTGTCGACCGAGAGAACAAAGAGATTAAGGTAATGATTTGTGAGAAAATGTCTCAGAAAATCATTCACAGCGGGGAAAAAGTTGCGACGTGTAATTGCAACGACAGCCTAATGGGCATTGTGGACATTATGAAAGTGCTCGAACTTGAGATGGGATCAGCCTGTTACAAATTCTGCCCAAAGCAGACGTAAAGAGTGTCTAACAGGCAGAGCAATGGATGACAGAAGCTGCCAGGGAAGCCCGCAGAACCGCCATGTCCACGAAGAAGGGGGAAGAGGAACCCTTTGGGATCTGGAAAGATTGCTGTATGGTCCAGATATCGATGACTAGAGGCATTTTTAACTTAACTACAAAAAAAAAAAAAATAGACCAAACCTTTGAAGCGTTTCTCTCGAATTCGAGCTTTTCAAATTGGTGGAAAACATAAGTTGGAACGGTGCATACGATTTTGATCGAATTTGATGTCGGCAGTCTAAATTGAATTCTCTGTCAGCGTACGTAGCTGTTTACAATATTTTCAGTGCATGATTTTGTCTCGATTATGTGGGAGAGGATAATGTCATTTGTTTTGACACGTCACCATTTTGTTAGAAATTAGCGTATTTCAATTATTCTGTGTATTCTGATAGAAAATACAGAGAAAACAACTTATACAAAATTATTTAGTCACAGGTCAAATAGAAGGGCAGATGATCGATGTTTCGCTGCAAGGGACATTTCCAATTCCTATAGTGGTTACAAGAAGGAGCGTTCGACATGGTCACAAAAATAATTTCTTAAAGACAAACGTGTAGGAAATAAAGCTATCATCAGATTTATTCTTACATTTTATTTTACTTGAAAAAAGTAACGAAAATCATCTAATTTTCAAGCGTTCAGGAGGCTCCAATTGAGTTGTAGGTTTGTACTAGGGACATAGGGCGGTTCAGTATATAATGCAACATATTTTTTTCCGGTTGAAAAATTGGTTTTTTGTGGACATCGTGGAATATTCCCGCTTCTGCCCCCACAGCTACATGAAATTCTAGTAGGCGCCGACGATATATGTAGCCTGTGAAGTCGCTTCTGTAACGGAGGTCTTTTCCAAGCAAAGGACTCTCATTGAGTTTCTCTTGGCAGGAAACCATACCATCGCAGATATTCGTGTCCACGGATACCAGGCAGTGAACAAGAGCACGTTGAGTCGTTGGATGTCCATCATATCGCAACAAGGTAACGCAGACCTTTCCGACGTCCGGCTTGCCGGCGAGCCCCACACAACTGTGGCTCCTGTAATGTTGGAACGTGCGGACACTCTCATTCGAAGTGACAGAGGGATCAGAATCAAACACCTCGCTGCACAACTCAACTGCTGGCAGTGCTGACACATTCGCCCTCCATTTGGGATACTCAAGGGTGTGTGCCCGCTGAATTCCTTGCCGTCTAACAGAAGACCACAAAGCAGCGAAGGACCAGAAGGACCACCTTTGCGTTCTGCGTTCTCCATCCACACATCCACACCACAGCCCAGATCGCCCACCTTCCGATTTCCATTTGTCTGGGTCAATGAAAGATGCACTCCACGGGAATCAGTACGTGTATGATGGGGAAGTTTCTGATGCAGCAAAACGATGGATCCGACGTTGATCAGTACAGTGGCGCCGTGCAATAGAATTTTCAGAGCTGCAATACCACAATATCACAAGGAAAATCGTTTAAGGGATACTATTTAACCACAGTACAGAAACACGTGTTTTGCGCCACACTGTACATACTCTACGTATGGTGCAGCGGCGGGTACCTCGTACCACTTAATAGTCTTTTCCTTTCCTGTTCCAATCACAAACAGAGCGAGTGATAATCGACCATCTTTGTGCCTTCGTACGAGCTAATGTTGTTGATCAAATTTTGATATATCGATTTTTTCCAAAACTTATTGATGTATATCGGCGATATATATTTTCCTCCGATATATCGTCAATTCGATATCTAAAAGGCAATATCGAGTGCGATATATATATTTTCTATGAATATATGATATGGTTCTTTTGAAATTGTAGTAGAACATAATTTTTTTCACGATGTGGGAGTCTTACTACATTTTGAGCTCCCATCATGTCCAGTCTTTCTTTCTGACTGTGTGAAGCAAGTACAGGTGACACGCTCGTCGATACCAACAGGAACTGCAACATTTAACTTCACTACACAAGTTTCACACAACAACTAGTAGGTAGCTGGAGTTTGCAGGGATAAAAATGCAGGTAAGTTTACATGAAGTGTTCCAGGCCAATCCGATATGTGACGAAGCCGAACGACAGACCCATCGGGCACCTATTATTGTGCCGAATTTCATGCAGTTACCATTATTGGCAAAGTGGTTAACGCCAAGAGCGAACGTGCATAGTTTTTCGTTCAATTCTTGCTCTATGGGGGATAGGCAGGCCGTTAGCTTGTTGATGAACAGAATATCTAATAATAAATTAATACTTAAAAATACAGATATAAAACCGGCAGTATATTTACAATGTGCAGCCGATAATTTTATAGGCCAGTATGTCGATATTTTTACGTAGATTATCGATATATCACCTTTTTGAAACATCGAGTTACGATAAAGATATTCTTTATAAAATATCGATATGTATCGGCTTCCGGATATTTTTAAAAATATGAACAGTCTTAGTACAAGCACAAATGTCTCTTGCAGTCTGTGGCAGTAGAATCGTTATGGAATCAACTTCAATGCCGATTCTCTAATTTGTCTCAAGAAAGTTCTACGAAAAGCACGTCCTCCCCTCCACGGATTCTCATTTGATTTCACAAAGAATCTCTGTAACACATGAGTGAAGATCGAATCTGTCAGTGCAGCATGTCTCTGAATTGCTTCGATGTATTCCATTAATTAAAACACTTGACCATACTAAATAACAGTTCGCACTAGTGCTCTATACGCGTTCTCCTTTACAGGTTGATCACACTTTTCTAATATTCGCCGAACAGTTTTAAGTCGAGCAGTCGCCTTCTCTTCTCGTTCCATTTCATATTTCTATGCAACGTTACCCTAGATATTTAATCGACCTGACTGTATCAAGAAGCACAGTGCAAATGCTATATTCGAACATTATGCGAATGTTTTCCTTCCTCACCTACGTTAACTTGAATTTTTCTAATTTTTGAGCAAACTGCTGTTCATTCCACCAATTAGAAATTTTGTCGAAGTCGCCTGCATTCTCCTACAGTCAGTCAGCGACGGCACCTTCCCGCACACCACAGCATAAGCAGCAAACACCCGCAGATTGCTGCTCACCCTATGCGTCGTAACATTTATCTACATAGAGAATAAGGCTGGCCGTAATACACTTCCGTGGGGAACTCCTGACGATACCCATGTATCTGATGAACACCCTGCCTCGAGGATAACATACTGGGTTCTGTTGCTTAAATAGTCTTCCAATCACTGATATATCTGGGAATCCAACTGGTATGCTTGTACCTTCGTTAACAGTCTGTAGCGAAATGGAATGCTAAATATCATATAGTGATACAGAAATAGAAACCGAATCAGCTATCGCTAAGACGAGGTAGACTAAAACAGAAGCGTAGCTAGAAAAGTACGTAAGTACACAGAACAATATTTAAAATAGAATACAAACGAAGCCACAGAGAAACTTGAGGAAAAGGGAATGGTGGTCAGAAATTCGAAACTATATGACCTCATTCGGAGATATGTGTTCCTGATATGCCCTACAAAGAAATGACAGGAATATGGTCATCAGTTCCCTAGACGTAGAACTACTTAAACCTAACTAACCTAAGGACATCACAGGCATCCATGCCCGAGGCAGGAATCGAACCTGCGACCGTAGTAGCAGCTCGGTTCCGAACTGAAGTACCTAGAACCGGCTGTTCTCTACAGCTACATTTTTGAAATGTGTTTGCATTTTCGGATATACCCTTTTTGACTATGATACTATGATTTGATAATGGGTCCCGGCCCGAAAATAGTCATCGAGTGAATGAAACAAGTAAAATTTTCAACTTTGGATTTTTGTCGTACGTATTTCCTATCTTTCATTTATTCTCCCCTAAATTACTAACGTTTTTACGTAACACCATCTGTTTCCTTTAATTCATTTTCAGCTTAGATTTTTCTTAATTTTCTTTGTATTTCATTATTATTCCATTGGTTTTCTTTACTGAAAACAATAAGTGCGCTTGATATAGAAACGTTTATGTCACTACATGATGAAAATTATGAAACATGCTACCTGCTTTCAAGTACTATGTAACAGATCGTTCAATATGTAATAAGTGAAAAAATAAGAAGAACTGTATTGTATACTCACTGTAAGCGACCGACGAATATTTGAACTGCCATACTTGAGGATGATAGTCGAGTATGCTGTTGTTGCACCATTGCGGTCAGCTTACAGTTTTACTCGCGTGCAGCCGTATTCGAAAATATTCATACTCTAAATATGGCTTGAAACAAGTCATCAAGTAATAAAGACAATTACCACTGCAGCTTCGATGGTTCTCTGCAATTTATTGTATAACTTGGCAACCCATACAGCTTCTGACATCATGCCTTCCAGAATACCATAAATTAATAATTATTAGCTAAAATTATTAGTTTGCTCAGGCCTGTAGGTCTGTAGAGTGTGTTTGTGGTTTTCATGTTATGTGAAGGTCTACGAGGTGTGGCTAGAAAAAAACCGGACTAGTACTGGTGAAACAATAAAACGAATGCAATAAGGCTGAAAGTAGCGTGGCCTGTCACGTGACTCTCGCTCCGCCTACTGCTCGAGTTTCATTTGCCTCCTGCACTCAGTCTGCCCGTGGCGTCTGTTTTAAGTAGTTGACGTTTTGTGTGTGCGTCGGAAAATGTTGAGTGTACAGAAAGAACAGCGTGTTAACATCAAATTTTGTTTCAAACTAGGAAAATCTGCAAGTGAAACGTTTGTAATGTTACAACAAGTGTACGGCGATGATTGTTTATCGCGAACACAAGTGTTTGAGTGGTTTAAACGATTTAAAGATGGCCGCGAAGACACCAGTGATGACACTCGCACTGGCAGACCATTGTCAGCAAAAACTGATGCAAACATTGAAAAAATCGGTAAACTTGTTCGACAAGGTCGCCGTTTAACAATCATAGCAGTGTCTGAGTTAACAGGAGTCGACAAGGAAAGTGTTAGGCAGATTCTTCATGAAAGTTTCAACATGAACAAAGTGTGTTCAAAAATGGTTCCAAAGTGTCTCACAATTGAACAGAAGGAACGCCGAAGAATGATTTGTTCTGACATCCTGGAAAACATTGAAAGTGATCCCACCTTCTTACAAAATGTTATTACTTGCGATGAATCGTGGTTTTTTACTTACGATCCCGAAACTAAACGCCAATCGATGCGTTGGAAAACTCCTGGTTCTCCACGACAAAAAAAAGCACGAATGTCAAAATCGAAATTCAAGGCAATGATGATTGTTTTTTTTTTTGACATCAAAGGGATTGTGCACATTGATTGGGTACCAGAGGGACAAACAGTGAATCAGCATTACTACATTAGCGTCCTGGCTACCCTACGTGAACGAGTACGGAGAAAACGGAACGATTTGTGGAGAAAAAAGTCATGGATCCTTCACCAAGACAATGCCCCAGCTCACAGTGCGTTGTCAGTGAAGACGTTTTTGGCAAAACACAACATTCCCATCTTAGATCATCCACCGTACTCACCTGATTTGGCCCCCTGTGACTTTTTTCTTTTCCCTAAAGTCAAGTCAGCTTTGAAAGGAACTAGATTTGAGACTGTTGAAGCAGTAAAAGAAAAAGCGACGGAAGTAATGTATGGACTTACCGAAAATGATCTGCAGCATTGCCATGAACAGTGGAAAATTCGTATGGAGCGGTGTAGAGACCGAGGAGGAGAGTACATTGAAGGAGATAACATGAAATTGTAAATAATTGTAAATAAATGTTTTTTCCAGCATCAGTCCGGTTTTTTTCTAGCCGCACCTCGTATGTCAGAGTTATGGTTGCATGAATGTCATCGGATAGACCAAATATGGAGTTTTATTTAGTAGTTATAAGATTCGAGGATACGTTATGCAGTATTTGAATAAATTATGTTATTACTTTTCTGCTACAAGGAGAAGTACTCCCAACCATACGTGTGCTGCAACGGGTATTTCACAATTGCATCGAAACAACTAACATCTATTGTTTTCGGTAAAATAATGAATGAATTCTAAATCTTTGGTAATTAAAGTGAATATGTTGGTAACAATATCAAGCTAACGATCAGTTTCACTGGCAATACTTTGCTAATATAAATACTATATACGAGTCTTGAATAACTGTATGGCATGATGAGAAGCACCTGTGTTTCGAAACGCGTTACAGGTTTATAGGTTTATGAAAACAGTAACATACAAGCTACGCAAGCTTTGTGGCCATATCTATAATGGAAAATTGATACCGTTTGTATGGATAGTATTGTAGAATCAATATTCATTCTGGAGCATAATCAATGCCACATTTATTATGGTGATGTGTAACTCGTTCTGCATTAATCTGGCATATATTCGAGAATAAGACATAGAAATATTCTCTTCATTGTGTGCAGACGGTGTAATGATTATTTCTGTTTTTTGGTGCCTCATATACTGAAAACGCTGACAAGAAGAACAGGCGGGATGATAGCCCATCTGTTAAGACGAAAAAAGGTTGAAATGGCTCTGAACACCATGGGACTTAACTTCTGAGGTCATCAGTCCCCTGGAACGTAGACCTACTTAAACCTAACTAACCTAAGGACATCACACACCTCCACGCCCGAGGCAGGATTCGAACCTGCGACCGTAGCGGTCGCGCGGTTCCAGACTGAAGGGCCTAGAACCGCTCGGCCACCCCGGCCGGCATCTGCAAAGACATCAAAGAAGAACTTCTGTGGTACTAGAGAGAGATGTAGAGTGTAAAATTTCTAGAGGAAGACAGAGATAGGAACAAATCCACAAGATAATTAAGGACGAAGGTTGGAACTGCTGTTCTGAGATTAAAATTTTGGCACTTGAAAGGAATTCGTGGCTGGTCACATCAATTCAGTCAGCAGAGTGATAACTTTTAAATAATAATAATAATAATAAAGAGATTCCTCACTTACACTATTTTGGATCAACCAACTCACCACCGTCCGTATGACGGTGTGGTGTGCTTCTGGTCGGAGATATTGTTTTCATAAAAGTAGTTTCAAGACTTTGGCTAAGTCCAGGTTCGGGACGCTATCCAGCTCACTGTTTTAATCTGTCAAGAAGTTTCGAAACAGTTTACACTGCACAACAAAGTGCAAGAGTAGTTCCGGAAACAAACTCCGTGCATTGGCTAAGCCATTTCTAGGCTATATCCTTCCTTCCAAGAGTGCAAATCCAGATATGGAAAGGCACTACTGTAACTCTTCTTGTGAATGTGGCAGTGCGTCGCAGGTAGTCCTCTGCAAACACTGGATACTGATTTTCTCCTGCACTGTAACCGTTCGAGCCTTTACAAGCATAAAATTAAGTTGTGCCGTGTCCATCAAAGGTATCATACGGTAAAACCACGTAATACCCTCTAGAAACGTCTAAAGTGTGTTGATTCTGTGAAAGTACAGTCGAGACGACTTTCAGGGACATTTGCGGAAGCGGAGGGTACTTTTTGAAATTTTATTCTTTTGTGTACTTACTGATACTACGAAATATTCAGATAACAGAGTATGTAACCTTTTTGAGCACTATAAAAATACACTCTTCCTGCAACACCCATCGCCCAGACTCGACGCGGGAGAAAAAAGTAATTATTTTGAAGACATATTCAGTCAACTTTCATACTAACATCAGTTATAAATACGTACAGCTACAGTTACATATGACGATTTCAGTCGAATTTGGTGATGGAATGATAGGGGAACAAAAATAACTTCAACTTTTATTTTTGCAACAATCTATTCTGTAGATAGTCGTTAGGGTGTATGTCAGATATGAACGTTTGAGTTACAACTAACGATGTCATACACCTACAACCACATGGAAATGATTATTATTGTGGTTATAACGTGTTATGAGAGGCTTTCTAAATTTTTTTGAAGGAAGAAGAGTCGAAAGTTGCGTGAAAAAAACAAAATATATACAGACATCTGACACACCTTTGAATCCTACTCGAAATCATGTACAGAAAATGAGGCAATCAAGTGTTTGGCTAACTTATTTCTTAATTTTAAGTGACCTTGTTTACTTTCAAGCAATTAAACATTTTTAGAGATCTAGATGTCAGGCTGCTCAGTTTGGTACCCCTTTTCTGCATTTCCCGCTCTCCGTTTGGCTATGAAAATTCGAACAAATGTGTGATTTCTAGGGAGTCTTGCATTCGCTCCATTGAATCATTCGAGCAAAAACACCGGTTGGAAAAACAATATTAGAACGGAATATAAAGAATGTGCAAAAATACCTATTCATAGCAATAGGTAAAGTAGATGAAGCGAGAAAGATTTAATATATTGGAAAGGGGCTAGACACATCGGGATCAGGAAAATAACTCTGCAGAATGAAATACTCATAAGCACAAGTCAATACTGTACCTGAGTGAATAGAGGGAAAGTGTGTGGATGTGTAAATATTTAATATAGAATACTAAATTAGATGGAGTAGAAAGACTAGAAGTAAGAACTGTTAAAAAAATTATGTGAATGATATACAAATAAAATATCGATGAACAAAAAAAGGAAACGAAGCGAAACTTATGAAAGATTACGGTGAATGTCATTGGTACTGTCTAATAAAACACTGATCTTTTTGCATAATCTTTACAAAATTAGTGATGACAGCGTATGCAGCCACATATCTCGACACACAATTAAAAAAAAGATCTGGAGAAAAAGATATAATAGAAAAGAAGGTCTGCAAAGGGAAATGAAATGTTCCTATTCGGGATAAATAATACAAAGCAACATAAACAAAAGCGAAGGACGAAAGATGAAGAAGATGAAATTGTACTGTAATCAAAAAGAGTATAGGAACTTACATCGTAACCATCGCTGATGAAGACGGAAAAAAAGAACGATTGTATGCTGTGAGTCACAATAGCTTGTATATTTTTCTTAGATGTGGAAAACGAACTGTTATATTTTCTTGATTTGAATTCAAGATTTTTCACGTGGTGTAACATTATAGGATAGTGAACTGGTTATCTGTACGAGAATTGAAGCTACGTCAATGAAGATTGACCCCGCAGGCAAGGTAACAATAAATACGTCTACGTTACCGCGACGACGTTGCAAAAGCACTAATGTCCAACCTAACTTGGCCTGCCACGGGGGATCGCAAGCGGAGTTCGTCCGTTACCATGTGACAGTAGTCGCTGGTATGCCAGTTTAAAACTATTACAATAGGCTGGAGCATGTTGATATTTTCGTACAAAGAGCTCGTAGTTGGCAGCAGAAAAAGTTTAAATCCTAGCTCTATTAGTGAGAAGGGAGTCACATTATGGGACTGCTAGTTTATTTCAAAGCGTATGGATGATGTACATCCTCTTCTGTTCCATGTATCTAATGCGTTTGCTATCAACGGGATGAAAAAATATAGCTAAAAATTTCGTTAAAATAAAATCGTCGTAGTGGTGAAAGTATGTAAGCGACAAGGATGTGAAGTACTTTAGAGATAATAGTTCAGAATGGTCTCAGGAGTTCACTTGAGTCAGTCATTCATAAAAGATCATTTGTCAATCGCCACCTCATTTCGGTTTTTGTTCAAAATCTGAAATTACTCGAAGAAATGCGCATTCCCGTGAAAAGGCCATATCCTCCTCACTCCTATGCGGGTGATATTCTGAGTCGTGTTTCACATTCTGCGATATGACCTTTCGGAATCGTCAGCTGTTAGTCACGTGTCGACCACTGCAAACGCTGCACGCCGAGCATATGTTTGGTGATTCCTCGTAGGCTTGTTTTATACTTTTGTTTACAGTGAGTAAAAGTGGTAGTGTCAGTGATTGTGAGAGTAAAAAGAAAAGGAAAAAGGATAGTTTGAGAAAATGTGATGGAATAAGAATAGCAAATGTACGATGGAAACAGCATATGAGCTACGGTGGAAACGTAGAACCAGCATGCCAAACGGGAGCTCAAACCAGGTAGGTGTAGTTACTGATGTTGGGCCTAGAACACAGAAGTTATACCTTAGGTGATAACTTACTGCGGTGTTGGGCAACTTTCTTAGAAATCCTATCTTAATTAACCTGCAGCCGCGCCTTGAAAAATGGGTTCTTTGTTCACAAATTGACTGATCGAGTTCGTGTTTTCAGGCGCCAGAGAAAATGTTTGTGTCAGAGGAATCGCAAGTGCAAAAAATTGAGACTTTTGAATGAAGATACTCAGGATGGTTATATACAAGGTCTAATTGATGCGGATCAGGTAAAAAGAGAAAGGAAGTCATATACACACATCAAAAAAAGGTTGCATCACCTCGGTTCCAAGAGTTCCGGAAACTGTACAGAAAATTGGAATAGAGATCAACATAAACATCATTTCCGCCCTTTTTATTGCTCATGAAAACCACACATTGCATGTTGTACCACCATACAGCGAGAACTTCAGAGGTGGTAGTCCAGATTGCTGTACACACCGGTACCGGTACGTAATACCCAGTAGCACTTCATCTTCTATTGATGCATGCCTGTATTCGTCGTGACATACTATCCACAAGTTCATCAAGTTGGCATACTATCCACAAGTTGGTCCAGATTGTCTCACTCCTCAACGGCGATTCGGCGTAGATTCCTCGGAGTGGTTGGTGGGTCACGTCGTCCATAAACATTCCTTTTCAATCGGTCCCGGGTAGGTTCGATAGGGTTCATGTCTGGAGAACATACTGGCCACTCTAGTTGAGGGATGTCGCTATCCTGAAGTTCGCAAGACGTCCATGAAGACGAATGCGTCGCCAATACGCTGCTGATATGGTTGCACTGTCGGTTGGAGGATAGCATTCACATATCGTACAGTCGTTAAGGCGCCTTCCATGACCACTAGCGGCTTACGTCGGCCCCACATAATGCCACCCGAGGACAGCAGGGAACCTCCCCCTAGCCTGACCGGGTTACCTTCAAACACGTCTCCGATGATTGTCTAATTGAAGGCATATGCGACACTAATCGGCGAAGAGAACGTGATGCCAATCCTGAGCGGTCCATTCGGCATGTAGTTCGGCCCATCTGTACCGCGTTGCATGGTGTCGTGGTTGCAAAGATGGATCTCGCCATGGACGTCGGGAGTGAAACTGCGCATCATGCAGACTATTGCTCACAGTTTTCGTCGTAACACGACGTCCTGTAGCTGCACGTAAAGCATTATTCAACATGGTGGCGTTGTTATCAGTGTTCCTCCGAGCCACAATCCGTCGATAGCGGTCATCCACTGCAGTAGTAGTCATTGGGCGGCCTGAGCGAAGCATGTCATCGACAGTTCCTGTCTCTCTGTATCTCCTCCATGTCCGAAAATCGCTTTGGTTCGCTCCGAGACTGGACACTTCCCTTGCTAAGAGCCCTTCCTGGCGCGAAGTATCAATGCGGATGAGATCGAATCGCGGCATTGACCGTCTAGGCATGGTTGAACTAAAGACAACACCAGCCATGTACCTCCTTCCTGGTGGAATGATTGGAACTGATCGCCTGTCTGATCCCCTCCGTCTATTAGGTGCTGCTCATGCATCGTTTTTTACGTCTTTGGGCGGGGTTAGTGACATCCCTGAACAGTCAGAGGGACTGTGTCTGTGATACAATATCCACAGTGAAGGAGTTCTGAGAACGGGGGTGATGCAAAACTTTTTTTGATGTGTGTACTACAAATCTCAAAGTGTGAATGGCTAATTTTTATCATCACGTAGGCATTGATAGAGGATGAACCCAAAATTGTAAAAATGCATTCTTGAGTCTCCATGAAACAGGTGTGAAACATTTTCGTCATTTAAATCATCTGCTACTGCCAGACAGCTCACCAGCTGACATGCGAGGCAGGTCGGAGGGTTCAATACATAACAAATCCCCAGAGAAGTATGTTCCTGGTTAACGGCCATATTAAATCATTCTGTGTACACGAAGTCCATTATTCGAACAACACACGAAGAAAATATTTTTCAGTACAGTTGGATCTACGCAAATGAATGAGTTAGTTAAACAACAACATTATAATGCTAAGTAACTACAAATTTTATTTAAAATTCTTCACGGAAAATTTTGATTATTAATTTGGAATTGATTACAAATTTTGTAAAATACGGGGTTGACATGTGAGGAGCTGAATAAAAAATTAAAAGCCCGCATTCGAATGACAACGCAGAAAGAGTGGCTACAGCAGAACTCATACTACGTAAGAGAGCCAAGAAATTTTACAAGGAAGCTGGAGCGAACAAGAAGCTTGCACAGAAAAACAATATTGTAGGTAGCATTACCATCGACTACATGCATAGCATTCCACTGTCGGATATTCGAGTGCAGGAAGTGTTTTATCGCAGACAGCGTGGGTTTTTGAATTTTACATTTTCAGCTTGCGGGATCATAAGGCAAAGTTTTCTGATATCATAAAGGCCAGGTTCGTAAAGAATACAATGAAGTCTGCTCATTGCTAAATAGATATTTTCAGGAAAATGTTCCCAAAGAGGTGGCAGAGTTACATATCTTCTCAGATGGATGCCCTGGTCAGAGTTTTGTTAGCTACGTCATCGCCTGGGCGATTTGAAAAGATTATTCGTTATTTTCTAATCAGAGGACATTCGTTCCTGTCTTGTAATAGGGCTTTGCGACAACTTAGAGACATATCCTCAAGGCTGATCGTAAACACAATTCAGACGAAATCAACGCACTAATACAAAGAGCGAGTTCCAATTTCCGAGGTCATCCAGAGGAAATGGGTGACATCATTGCTTTTATGGCATGGTGGCCAAAATATTATAAAAATGTGTTCCATCAAGAAAATCACTGGCTAAAATTCCACGTGAAAATAAAGTGATCCTACAATTGTCGCAGTACTGTTGTTCGAATATTGTGCAAGTGTTGAAAGCATATCAATGGATCGATGGCTTTCCGCGAGAAGATATTTTGTTAGGAAAGCTGTGGGATCCACGGCTGAACTACCAAACACTTCTGCGTACAAAGGAAAACTTCGAATCAACGTTAAAATATTGCAAACATTAGGAAATTGAATCATTACGTACCAGATGATAGACTTCTACAATGAGCTTTTTGAATGGCCTGCAAACGCCCTGAATAAGCATGGAAGAGACTTTTGATAATGGACAGCTTTTCTGTTTTGTATTTTTTAAGAAAAAGGTTACCAATCCATCATGTTGGATTCTTTAATGCTTATATTTTTTATCACTTATTTACTTGAAACAGCTCAAAGTATCAACGATTCGTGGAATGTTATTTTTCATAAAAGCAATTCTACTCGAAAGGCCATATCTCCACATCACTTGCTCGACCATAACATACTGTTTTGGCACAAAAGTTTGTGGTCACATTATGTTAAATATCCTACAGCATAGTCTAAATACAAACGCAGACATTTTACATTTTAGTTTTGCAATCCAAACAGTTTTTTCTTTCTCTAAAAAATTTTATTTGAAGGATATATGGCGTTTTCGAAATGACTTATTCACTTGTGTTTTTTGACTGCACGTAGAGAGAACACTGCATGAAAAGGACAAGCACAAGTCAGAGACTGAATTATGGGACAGAGTTAGTGAGGTGCCGGGCAAACAACTTTATACCGGATATTTGTGGTCTGTCAAGGCAGAGAGTATCCTAAATTGCCCTAAGCCACAGCACTTACAAGACCACGCGAGAAGTTCATGTTCTCTCGCTCTTTACGCACGAAAAAAATGAGTAGCAATTACTATTTTGTATTGGGATATGTTTTCTCTAGAGGCGAAGGTTTTCAGTTTATACACGAAAAACGTAAGGTTACCTTGAAATGCACCACCATCACCACATTCACCCCAGTGGGCAGAATTTTCTCCGTAGAACTGCCTCCTCCTACTGCGCAAAATTTATGTCTACACGAATTATTTTCCGTACTAGACCTTTTTTGTTCTTCATTGATTTGGCTATTACTCCACCGACTTAATCGGTTATTATCTTAACTTTATTAATTTAAAATTCCTGTAACGTTGATGAAAGGAAATTGACTTTTGTAAAGGATATGCAAAAACTCATTACGTTGACAATTCTAAGCAAACGTACCCCTTACAAGCACAGTAGTTTCATAGTCAGAAGATTTGAAAAACAAAACGACTTAAATATCAATTTTTTCCTGCTAAAATTACAAAATTGCTAGGTAAAATTTATAAACGTCAGTTTTACAATTTGAAAGTGCACGACTAAGCAGTTCGCGTAAATAGCCCTGTCAGTGAAGTCCAAGAAATGTCGAATATAAAAAAAAACAGTAAATTAATAGCTGAAAATTTTATACATGACTTTGAACCTTAAATGCGTCCTCTGATAGAAGGTTTTATGTAAACGAAACGACATTTATAAAAATCGAAGTAACTAAAAGCTAAAATATCATTTAGGAACAATAAGTACACATTAGAAAAACGTTGTAATAACCGGTGATCTACACTGAAGCGCCAAAGAAACTGGTACAAGCATGCGTTTTCAGATACAGAGATATATAAACAGGGACAATACCGCGCTGCGGTCAGCGGCGCCTATATAAGACAACAAGTGTCTGGCGCAGTTGTCAGATCGGTTACTGCTGCTACAATGACAGGTTGTCAGGATTTAAATGAGTTTGAACATGGTGTTATGCTCGCACACGAGCGATAGGACACAGCATCTCCGAGGTAGCGATGAAATGGGGATTTTCGCGTACGACCGTTTCACGACTGTTCCGTGGATATTAGGAATCCGGTAAACCATCAAATCTCCGACATCGCTACGGCCAGAAAAAGATCCTGCAAGAACGGGACCGATGACGACCTAAGAGAATCATTCTGCGTGACGGAAGTGCAACTCTAGCGAAAACTGCTGCACACTTCAATGCTAGGCCTTCAACAAGAGTCGGCGTGCGAACCATTCAACTATATGGGCTTTCGGACCCGAAGGTCCACTCGTGTACCCTTGATGACTGCACTACACAAAGCTTTACGCCTCCCGTGGGCCCGTCAACACTGACATTGGACTGTTGATGACTGGAAAAATGTTGTCTGGTCGGACGAGTCTCGTTTCAAATTGTATGGAACGGATGGACATGAACGCTTATAGAGACAACGTCATGAATCCAAGGACCCTGTATGCCAGCAGAGGACTGTTGAAGCTGGTGGAGAAATTGTAATGGTGTGGGGCGCGTGTAGGTGGAGTGATATGAGACCCCTGATACATCTAGATACCACTCTGCCAATTGACACATACGTAAGCATCCTGTCTGATTACGTGCATCCGTTCATGTCCATTGTGCATTCCGACGGACTTCGGCAATTCCAGCAGGACAGTGCGACATCCCACACGTCCAGCATAGCTACACAGTGGTTCCAGGAACACTCTTCTGAGTTTAAACACTTCCGCTAGCCACCAAATTCCCCACACGTACATTATTCAAGATGCCTTGTAACATGCTGTTCAGAAGACATCTCCACCCCCTCGTACTCTTACGGATTTATGTACCGTTCTGCAGGATTCATGGTGTCAGTTCCCTCCAGCACCATTTCAGACATTAGTCGAGTCAATGCCACGTCGTGTTGCGGCATTTCTGCGTGCTGGTGGGGGCCCTACACTACATTAGGCAGGTGTACCAGTTTCTTTGGCTCTTCAGTGTAAAAGGTGGAGTACCTAAAGGTGAACAAGTCAGAGGTTCTCTACGATACGAGGGCATGTGTATAAATATAGTAATCTTATCGGCAGTATCAGCGGAGAAGGTGCATACTGGGAAGACATGAAAGGAGGAGTAGTAACAGGTGGAATGCCTAGCATCGTTCATCAGTGTTGTTCGTGTTTGGTGTTGCTACCTGACCTGGTAAGCATATACGTCAGAATCAGATGTTCAGTGACTAATTTGAAGGACACGGAGGTGGCGCATACTTGTGTGAGACAGAGTAAACAGCTTCTGGCAGAGTTAGCAAGTAAGCTCACTCTCCGCCTCCAGCTGACCAGCAATTCGAATCGTGTAGTATCCAGATTGTCGGGAATTCGATTGAGACAGTGGCCCGATGTTGGACTGCAGGGGAACGTCAGTGATCCGACCGACAATGCCTCAGCACGACAAGGGAAGCTCGCCGTTTTGTGCACCAAGCACATCGTATCCCCTTGCCATCGAAGAATAAGTTATACACTCCCTGCCACATTCTGTGTTCTTTCATACCACTGGCCGGAGACGCAACAATTGGGCTTAGGGATTACCATCTCATGCGCAGACTATCATTAACATTGCAATACAAACGGCTGCGTTGGTTTGGTGCCGAGAATGGGAACTATGAACTGCTGATGAAAGGCATCTCGTTGTTTTTAGAGATGAATCTCCGTTCTGCACTGCCACGGACGACAA